>NC_057951.1:6821079-7064305 GCF_018555375.3 Anguilla rostrata | reverse complement strand
CTGTGTGTCTGTGTGTGCGTGACAGAGAAAGAGAGAGGAGAGTCTGATTTTGTGTGTGTGTGTGTGTGAGAGAGAGAGAAGACTGCGAGTGTGTGTGTGAGAGAGAGACTGTGCGTGTGTGTGTGTGTGTGTGTGTGTGAGAGAGAGAGAGAGGAGAGACATTGTGTCTGTAAGTGTGTGTGCGCATAGAAATGTGTGTGTGTGTGTGTGTGAGACAGAAAAGACTGTGTGTGTGTGTGAGAGAGAGAGAGACAGACAGAAGAGACTGTGTGTGTGTATCTATATATATATGTGGGGGTGTGTGTGCATATAAATATGGTTGTGTGTGTAAGAGAAAGAGAGAGGAGAGTTTGATTTTGTGTGTGTGTGTGAGAGAGAGAGAGAAGACTGTGAGTGTATGTGTGCGCATGCGTGTGCATATATATGTGTGTGTGTATGTGTGTCTGTGTGAGACAGAAAAGACTGTGTGTGTGTGCCTATATATATATATATATATATATGTGTGTGTGTGGGGGGTGTGTGCATATAAATATGGTTGTGTGTGTGTGTGAGAGAGAGAGGAGAGACTGTGTGTGTGTGTGTGTGTGATTCTATATATATATATATATATATGTATACGTGTGTATGTGTGTGCATATATGTGTGTGTGTGTGTGTGTGTGTGTAAGAGAGAGGAGAGACTGTGTGTCTGTGTGTGTGTGAGTGTGTGTGCGTGCGTGTCTGTGTCAGACTAAATTCATAAAATAGGAAAACATTTCATATAACAATCCACAAGTCTCAATATCTACAAACGGCATAATATCACATCCATTTAATATACATCCAGGCATGAAACAGGGCTGTCCGTTGTCACCACTACTGTACATACAACATACACTATACGTACAGTACTTACTGTATACATGACCACAATAATAATAAAGTCTGGAACATTAAGATGGAATAACGCCTGACAATCTGTAAGTGTACTGTAAGCTGTAGTAACAAAAATGTCAGACCAATCAATTCAGCCAAGGCAACAAGCTAGATATTGCTGCTAACAGAAGCGGATCACTGTACACACGACCGCTATACAATTTATATAAATTTGAGGGACAATCAGAGAAAGCAAACATGCCGACCATCAGGTTTAGTTAGCTAAACGGACAGTGGCTTATAACGTGAGAATTATTTAAGCAACACAAATAAATAAAAATAAAATCTCACTCAAAACAAAGAATCGAAATGTTTTTTTGTTTTTTTATGCTAGCCAACATATGTTGAAATAATAGAACAGGCGGCTGGAAACAAGACACATTTATGATGGAGTATAACGGAACTTTGTCATAGAGATTTGCAGACTTCACGACGCGAGGAGAAGCATTAAATATTAGCCACATTAACAGGAGGGGAGTGGCATACCTGCTTACAACAAACTAGTTTGCTTACGTCAGCTAGCTTGTTTGCTATCTAGTTAATGGTATCTACAGCTCGCTAGCTTGTTCATTTATTGATGCAAACTGTTTCTCGCCAGTTGGGTTAAATGTATGGACATTATCGGACATCAACGCGAAGTGTATTTCCAAATAAAGTTCAAGTTAGCTGGCAATCATCATACATTAACTTCGGTGCGACAAAAAATAAACCTACCTTTCGGTCGCGCAGTTGTTGTGTGGAAATATTTACAAGTTTCAGACGGCACCGCATGGCGTTTCGACAATGGCTTTTTCGGGAAATGAAGTCCAACGCCAGATCCGATTCAGCAATCACAACTACTTATTGACTACAAATCCCAAAAGCGCTTTCAAAAATACAAAAATTGCGTCACGGTTTGCCAAACCGTATTTATTCGAATAAAGGGGACACACAGTTATTTTCTTAACGTTCTCAGTGCATTTCATGTACTGGAGCTACATTGCTATTTCCATAATTTTGAACGGATGAAAACAATTGATTAATTTTAATTTTCAGGAAGCATTCGTTATATAAATTTATATAAAAATAAAGCAAATAAAGTGGTCCATTAGTCATGGCAAAAAATGTGCAGAACCTTTTTGTGTACGAGTAATACGCTGAACAGAAGAATATGCTGTTTAAATAATTGTTTTACATTATATACCCTAACATATAAGTGATTAAAAATGTATTCTTTTAACAGTTTTCATGTGTAATGACTAACTCTCATATTCCTACCTTCGCGTGAGACGAGAACATTCTCTTTATTAAAATGCATAAATCTCAAGCAGATAATGAGATAATGACGTGTGCTTTGAAGTACTCAATGCAATTCTGTAAAGGTTCAGGACGGTTCCATAAACAGGAGATGGGCCCCCTCTCTCCCACTTTCTCTCTCTCGTGCTGCAGACCAATTGGGCCCGGTGTCTTATCTTAGTCATGCTAACAAACTAAAATATCAAGGTTACTGGGGGAAAAGTATCTTTGTTAATGAGCGTAAAAGATAAGATTCCCAAAATGGGAATCTATCTTTGCGTTCCTACAGACTGTACTAAAGCGCTAAAACTCTGTATTAAAGCGGTTTGAACTAATCCTTGCTTTCAGTGCCGAGTGTGTTTTAATTCAACATATATGGAATTCACTAGACCCGACCGAATCTACCGAGGAAACAGCCGTAATGTTAATTAACATCATGATATTAACCGTTGCTTGAGTGAAATTTGTTTTATTCAAACTGTTTTTGAGAGTCGCTCCTTGTCTGCCTACCTGTACTGTAGAACGAAGGAGGCAACACTGGATGCTCTCACTACGTTGACGTGCCAGGATAGAGCGGGAACACGGTTGTCACCATGTCATTTCATTGACCGAATGGGTTCCTGTGCCTTCAGAACTCCAAGAGTTTACGCTTGTAGCCATGGTTTATGAACTAAAACGTTGCCAAAACCAGTGCTGCTCTGTATTTCTATAGACATGTAAGAGGAAAAAGTTACCAGAATGTGAATTAGCTAGTCAAATTCACGCTTAGCGACGTTAAAATCTCCCTGAAGTCATAGACCGTAAAAAAACTCCACTCAGGAGCACGAGCGCAATGGCGGGGAAAACCTAACACCAAAGAAAAAGCGTAAAACGAAATTGTTTTCCCCTTTACTATAGTAAGTACGGTTTGACTAATCGTGACGTAATTTGTGTTTTTGAAAGCGCTTTAGGAATATGTAGTTAACTAGGCGCAAATGCTGAAGCCGATCAGACGTTGGACTTAATTTCCCGAGTAAACCCCTGTCGAGAAATGTGGCGCAAGTTTGAAACTTGCGAATGTTCTCCACAGCTACAGCGTTTGAGAAGTTTGTATTGTGGAAAAATAGGAATATCATGTATCATCGCTTATCATGGAGGCAGCTATGGTAACGGGGCACGGTCTGTCAATCATAGCTAACTGACAGTTCTCATTACCACGCCCAGACAGTTCGGATCAACTTTTGTAGTGGGGAATTTAGGCTTAGAAAAATACGTTTTAAAATACATTTAAATTACTGAATAATAAATAAATAAAAATAATGCAGATTTGTTTTGTTTTTGCCTAAAGACAACTGGCGTCACATTCAACCACCATGTTACTCCTTTAATAGACTGGTATCGTTTCCCTGTCCGCAAGGGGGCAAACAGCTCAGAGGCTGGATGGCTGGAGTCGTTCACAATCCTGAGCGCGCACGTGAGCGCGCTCTGGAGTGGTAAATGTCGGTGGGGAGAACAGAACGGCTGTTTCATAAGAGGTAACTGGTAACAGCTCCTAAGCCTTTCCACGGTCGCCTAGGGTCCTGTGCACTTAACTGGCATTCTAGTTTCTGTTAGTACTGTTGCTTGGTAACCCTGATACTTTTCTCAAGATCAGGTTTTTTGTACAAGGAGCCGTCGGCTGGTTTGAAAGCAGTTGAACGCGCACTGAGTTTATCTTTCACGTTTCTATTGAAGGCTTTTGGTCGGGCTGTGTTCAACTCTGTTGCTTGGCACATGTGTATCGATCCAAAAACTAATTGAGTCTATTGTGACATCACAATACTCGGCAGGGTCCGGGGTCGCGTCCTCTGAGCAGCGCTGCAGAGAGCTCACTTGCTTTTGTGCTTTCTGTCAATGCCGTGTATATTCCGCGGCAGCAGAAAGACGGAGGCATGATTAGAGTTGCCATTTTGCTATTAGGCCTGTCTGTTGCATTATCCCCGTTAGGCTGATACCCCTAGCAGTTGTTATATCTTTTTGTGATTCCTTGGATTTATACAATATTATGTCATCTGTATACATGGATAGTTTGTGTTCTTGATTGCTGATTTGTAAACTGGTGGTGGAATCTAATATTCTGATTTTGCAGGCTTGTGGTTCTACTGCTAGCTTAAGTAATAGTGGTGACAATGGACAACCCTGTTTTGTGCCTGGATGTAGATTGAATGGATGTGAATTATGCCGTTTGTAGATATAGAGACGTGTGGATTGTTAAAATAATATTTATTTACTCTGACTCTGTCTTTCTCTCTCACACACACACACACTCAGACACACACACACATTTATATATACACACACACAGACACACAATCTTTTCTCTCTCTCTCTTTCACATACGCACACACACATATATGCACACACACACACACAAATATATATGCACCAGCACACACACAGACACATACATGCACAGTCTCTCCTCTCTCTTTATTCCTTTCTCACACACAGTTTCTTCTTTCTCTCTCACGCACACGTACATGGACATACACACACTGTCTCTCTGTCATACACCCACATACACACACACAGTCTGTCCTGTCTCTCACACACTCACACACAGACACACACACACAAACAAACACCCACACACACTCAACAGCTCACGTAGCGTGTAAATATCTGTCCTCGGTGGCCTACCTGTTTCAAGGCTGAGCTGTTGTTGCTTCTATTTCCACTTCAACAATAACAGCACTTATAGTTCAGCAGGGCAGCTCTAGCAGGGCATAAATTTGACAAACTGACTTGTAAGGAAAGGTGGCATGACAGTGCCATGTTAAAAGTCACTGAGCTCTTCACTATGATCCATTCTACTGCCAATGTGCCTGTGGGCCACCATCTTATATCCGTGCGGGGGAACGTGTACAATAGATACAGTCGTAAGGGTGTTGTGGTTTGTACACAGTCCCGGATTCACTGTCACCAGTTCTGCTAGCTCTCCTGTGCCTGGGGAGAGGAGGGGGGCCATGCAGCTCCCCTGTCCCATTAGAAGGGGGGGGGGGGTCTCTTGGTGGTGGTGGGGGCTTCTACAGGTGGCCATTTGGACAATTAGAATGTAGCGTGAAATGTGAGCTTTTCTCAGGAAGGCAGTTGGGGAGAAACATTTGGGGAGAGCTGCTTAATAGAGTCCTGGAAGCCATAGACATTTCTGTGTGAAATGATCTGCTCGTGTTCTTTATCAGAACAGATACTGACACTGAGCAAGAGTGTCTGTTTTATGTTGTGTTCAGTCATAGTCAGTAGAACTTAAATTCACCCCCCAGGGAAAATTGTGGGTAACAGAAAAAATCTGCATGTATTTGTCAGCCTTTAAAAAATAGACTTTCATGTTATGGTGGGGTTCTATTACTTGCTCTGCTGTAATTCCATTTTTTGTCCAGAAAATCATTCACCTGTAGCACCCTGAACTAATTCCACCAATGCAGTCTTTCCAACCATCTTTTAACAAAGATTGTTAATGCCTCTGTTTTCATTTACATAATGTATGTTCATATGTAACATATTTTGATTATATTTTATTTTAAACATTCCCCCCCCTTTTTTCTCTCCAGCTTGTCTGCAGAAGCAGGAAGTCCCCAAATGGAGGCACTGTGTAAGCATGAGTTTGGTTTTGTTTGTTTTTGTTTCTGTGCACCACATTTGGCATATATTAGTGTATTACTACTGCCAGTCTTACATACTGCTACCTTTCTGCAATCAAATGAGTTCATTTGATTGCGTAGTAGTATGGGGGACTGTCAGTAGTAATGCACTAATGGAGAGTGGGGCCCAGTCAAATTTTTTTTTTTTTTTTTACCTTCAGAAAATTTTGAAATTTGCAAAAAAATATTATAACCCCCATGTTGCATTCTCGGAATTTTCGGGGGGCCAGATTGCCTACCCCTCCACTCACACCACACACACACCTCCCCCGCCCTTGGGGACCACCGACGTTGCTCAGGTGCGGTCTCGGGGAATCGAACCATCAACCTCTACCTCCTGAGGATCGGTTCAGCCCCCTACGCCACATACTCCTTCGCATTTGTCGCTCATTTTTTTGCGCATTTAAACAGAACAATGGACAAAAGCTGCACAAACTGAAAGGAGAGAGGGGGGATTGAACCCCAGACCTTGGCGCTGTGAAACAAGGACCATTCCTCTCTGCCACCGCAACTTTGACGTGTTTGCTTGTCTTTCTTGCAGTGAAATCAAGAAGCTGACTCCTCAGAAATGGAAAAGGGAAGAGGAGGAATCGGGGCTTGAACCCTCAACCTCAGCATTCAAACCCCATGTCAATGCCACTACACCACCATCATGTCTGGGTTCTCAGTCGGTAGTTTCCAGTGCTCTACAGAGACATTGTCAATCGGATGAGATTTATAGATGAAGAGAGTCAAAAGGAGAGAGCTGGGCTCGAACTCTGTACCTCTGTAGCCAGAGGCGGAGACACTACCATTAAGCCACGGTGGGATTAACGAGTTCGGCGGTGATTTTTTGGATAGAAGAAGATGAGCCCAGAGGGACAAAAATTGGGAAGAGCTCTGAATTAACCGAATAACTCCGCATCCAAAGACGACAATTTTCACGACACAATTATCTTTGATATGGTTTTGGAGTCTCTGTGGGAGGAGGGGGCAGGGTTCAGGGGGTGGGGGGAAAGGAGAGGGAGGGAAATTGAACTTACATCCTTCTGCTTTGTGGAGTGAGGTCCTGTTCCCTGCACCACAGAGCTCATCAAGGTTTATACAGACATAAACAGGAAGAGGTCAGCCTTGAGTCACAGATCCAGAGCAGGTGCTCTCCCTCTTGAGCAGACAGGCAAGGCCAGACAAGAGAAGTCATCATGCGTATAGCTTTAACACAAACACTTTCATTAAAAACTCTAATATGTGTTTGCTTTCTTTTAAAGTGTTTTAAAATGTAAAACACGTAGAATTATGTCCCTAAAACACGAAGAAGAGACTGTGGCGAAATATAAACCCACAGCATATCGTATGTAAGCTACTTTGTGAAGCTTTTGTTATATGTAAGGAATGCTTGTGCTGTGTTTATTTGTGTATTGAACAAGTGATTTGAAGTCCCATCCAATCAGATGATCTAATTACTGGGGTAAAGGTGTGCCTGCAGGTAATTAGTTGGTTTAAAATGATGCCTTTGAATGTTTTCCTTCACCGTGATTAAAATGAGATGGTTAAGCTAGCCGGTACTACATTTCTGAGAACACTGATCTCCTCTGCTTTCATGAAGTGCTGTGGATGTGTGCTGGGGACAGGGCTTGTAAATGCACATTATTTTTA
This sequence comes from Anguilla rostrata, assembly GCF_018555375.3. NCBI lineage: Eukaryota > Metazoa > Chordata > Actinopteri > Anguilliformes > Anguillidae > Anguilla > Anguilla rostrata. The sequence goes on along the minus strand of NC_057951.1, from coordinate 7,056,822 downwards.
TTTAATGAAAGATAACTCAGTGTATGTTCTGCAGTTTCATTAATCTTTGAAAGATGTGCTGTCATTGCTCAATAAAAAATACACAATAAGAACAGTTTTAATTTCAGTAAATATTTATTATTTTGAATTGTGCGCAGCATTAAAAATCTTCATACAAAAAATATTTTTGATCATAACGAAGGAGTGCAGAACTTTTTAAGCCCGACTTGCTCTGCTGTAATGTCATTTCTTGTCCAGCAGAGGGAAGCAAACCCTTCACCTGTAGCTCCCTGCACCAATTCCACTGATGCACACCCCTGTAAACTACAGCTTCCTGCAAACAAAGTTGGGCTCAGTTTAAGCATGCATAATAAATAAATAAATAATACAAATACAATATCAAATTAAGATTACGGTGACACCTATTGATTCGCTAACCTGGAGAAATGGGAAGTGCAATACAACGAATTCATAATCAAAGATATGTAAACAATCTACATATTATGGTAATGCATGGACATGTTCTTTCCTTGTGTGTGTGCGTGTGTGTGTGAGAGAGAGAGAGAGAGAGAGAGAGAGAGAGAGGAGAGATTGTGTGTGAGAGAGAGGTGAGACTGTGTGTGTATGAGAGAAAGAGAGAGAGACTGTGTATATGTGTGTGTGTGTGTGGGCATATATATGTGTCTGTGTGCATGTGTGTGAGAGAGACAGGAGAGACTGTGTGTGTGTGTGTGTGTGCGTGAGAGACAGAGAGAGAGGAGAGACGGCGTGTGTGTGTGTGTGTGTGTATGAGAGAAAGAGAGACTGTGTGTTGTGGAGGAGAGAAGAAGAGAGGAGGCGTGTGTGTGTTGAGAAAATGTGTTGTGTGAGTGTGAGAGAGAAAGAGAAAATGTTTTGTGTTGTGAGAGGAGAGAATGAGAGAAGGAGAGACTGTGTGTCTGTGTTTGTGCGTGTGCAATGCACATGTGTCTGTGTGTGTGTGTATGTGGCAGAGGAGAGTCTTCTGCGTGTATGTGTGTGTGCGTGTGTGTCTGAGTGTGCGTGTTTGAGAGGGAGAGTGAGAAGAGTCTTCTGTGTGTGTGTGTGTGTGAAAGAGAGAGGAGAGACTCTGTGTGTGTGTGTGTGTGTGTGCAACCATATTCATCAAACAAAACAGTACCCTTTCTGCAGCAGTATGTGGCCTGGACATTGAATGAAAATAACAACAATATATACTCACAATCAGACCAAGTTCATAAAATATATAAATATTTCATGTAACAATCCACAAGTCTCTATATCTACAAATGGCACAATTTCACATCCATTCAATCTACATCCAGGCACGAAACAGGGCTGTCAGTTGTGACCACTACTGTACGTACAACATACACTATACGTACAGTACTTATATTTGACCACAGTAATAATAAGACGGTATGAAATCTGGAAAGTCTGGAACATAATGATGGAATAATGCCTGACACGACAGATGCAACATTTAGCCAAATCCGTACATTAACTGTAAGCTGTAGTCACAAAAATATCAGACCAATCAATTCAGCCAAGGAAACCAGCTAGCTATTGCTGCTAACTGAAGTGCATCACTGTAAACATGCCTGCTATCCAATTTATATAAATTAGAGGGACAGCCAGAGAAAGCAAACATGCCTGCCATCATGTTTAGTTAGCTAAACTGACAGTGGCATATAACGAGAATGATTTAAACAAAAAACTCTCTCAAAAGACTTGCATACTTCACGACGTGACCAGAAGCATAAAACATTAGCCACATTAACAGGAGTGGAGTGGCATGGCTGCTTACAACAAACTAGTTCGCTTACGTTAAGTAGCTGGTTGGCTATCTAGTTAATGTTATCTACACAGCTCGCTAGCTTACTCGTTTATTGATGCAATGTAAGGACAACATCGGACATCAAAGAGAAGTGTATTTCCAAGTAAAGTTCAAGTTAGCTGGCAACCATTACACAGTTAACTTTGGTTTGCAACAAAACATGTATTTACCTTTCGGTCGAGCACTGTTGTTGTGCAGCACATGGCCTTTCGAAGTCCAACGTCAGATCCGATTTAGTGATCACAACTACTTACTGACTACAAATCCCATAAGTGCTTTCAAAAATACAAATAATGCGTCACGGTTGGTCAAAACGTAATCAATTGAATAAAGGGGATAATGGTCATTTCTTAGGTTCTCTGTCCATTTTATGCACTGGAGCTACATTGCGCATTCCGCAAAATGTTTACCTCATAGTTAAACGTATGGATCTTTTTGTAAAATTTCGTTTAATTTTATTTGATAAATTTATAGAAAAATAAAGCAATATAAGTGGTCCATTTTTCATGACAACAAATAATTGTGAAGAACGTTTGTGTGTATTAATTTAATTAATTAAATAGTAATTCGTTTCAATATAGCAACTTACTTATTAAAAGCACGTAACAGCTTAGAAATCCACGGTGGTGATAATAATGGTTGTAATTTATCTTGTAGAACAAAACATGGACCTCTCCTAGACTTACGTTAACCACAGACCTTATTTTCGGCAAAAAATTAAATCCCTATGGGGAAAATGTAAATTTAAGTCGGAGCATCTGTATTAAACGACTAGGAAGAGCTCATGCAAAAATGCACTGGCTGAATTATTGCAGGGTACAAGTCAATAGATTTGGCTCTCTCTTGTGGAAAAAAAGCGCACTCGCAACAGAGCAGCCTCTCATCCGCTCACTTGCCATTAATCACCATTTAAGCGCAGAAAAACGCAGATCTCGGATATACATGCACACTAAAATCAGAGTTGAACCAGATTAAGGCAATACTCAAACTAGGGAAGTTCTTATGTAAACAGCTTTTTAATTATCTTAATTGTGGAAAGGTATGAATCTGAGAAAACATTACTGGATTAATACACCAATTTTAATGCTGCGCCCAATTTTAGGCTCAACTTTGGTCCACTCCTATCACACCCAGTGCCTAATGACTATTTGTATGCATTTTATATTGTTGTGTGTCACTTTGAAATAAACATGTTTGGGACGGCACGGTGGTTAAGTGAAACTTAAGTGGTGTGTGGGCCTGCCTTGCAATGGATTGGAGACCTGTTGAGAGTACAATCCCGCATCTCACTCACTGCATGCTTGGATAGGCTCCAGACCGCGCCCGCCCCAAGGAATGTCTAATCACCATCATGCGCACCTGAAAGCGTTTCTGTGTTCTGTGTTCGTTTCCTGCATCTCATTCAGGTGTGTCTTGGGTGTCTGTGATCTCATCTTCTTCTACCCTCTGAAGCAGCCGTGTGTCTACGACGATGTAGGTGGCGCAACGGTATCGTCGTCGTCTTTCAATGCCAAGGTTCCCGGTTCGATTCCCGGGTCCCCTTTATGTTTGTCTTGGATGTTTCACACTGTACGCTTTATAATGCAGAATAAGAGGTGGGTAGCTTGGGTGCTGGAGTGGCTCAGCGGGTAAGTGTGCCGGTCTCAGAAATTCTGAAATTGTGGGTTCAAGCCCCACTCCTGCAATGTGCCTTTGTCTAATCCCTGTTTCTCATCCACAGGTCCTGATGCGTGAGCAGATCCAGACGGTGTCCGAGAGGGTGCGGCGGCGGAGAGGTAAGTTGGTGGGAGGGGTAGAAGGGGGGCGCTGGCCCCCCGGCGGAGTGGAGGAGGAACGGTGGGGGTGTTGGAGCAGGGGGGGAAGAGAGAGGGGGCATCTTACATTTTGAACTGGCCCACAGGCCCAAATAGTTATATTATTTCTATATAGGGAGGGGGGCCGGCCAGCAAAGACCAGAAATGTAAGATTTCCCCCTCTCTCTTCTCCCCTGCTCTAATACCCCCACTGTTCCTCCTCCACTCCTCCGGGGGGCCAGCGCCCCCCTTCTACCCCTCCCCCCCAACTTACCTCTCCGCCGCTGCCGCCACCGCACCACCAAGGACACCGTCAGGATCCGCTCACGCATCAGGACCTGTGGATGAGAAACAGGGATTAGACAAAGGCACATTGCAGGAGTGGGGCTTGAACCCACAATTTCAGAATTGTTGAGACCGGCAAACTTACCCGCTGAGCCACTGCCGACCTCTGGCTCCAGGGCTGCAGAGGGTAGAAGAACCAGTGAGACCCAAGAGTTGCCCAAGAAAAACCAAATGGAACATGCGGGTTCGAACTCACGAGCTTCGCATTCAAAGACATCGACAGTACCGCTACGCCACCAGTCAGGCAACAGAACCAAGGGTGCTGCATCGGGTAACAGAAGATGAGAACCCAACAACACAAGAATATCTAAAGTAGACGCGAGATTTGAACACCGAAGCTTGGGTTCCAAAGATGGCGACAGTACCCTTGCGCCACCCGCAATCGAGCCGAGGCAGAGACGTTTCAGATGGTAGAGGAAGATGAGAACAGAGAACCGCAAGCGAAAAAGAGGCCAAGAACAAGGCTCGAACCCTGAACGCGCTGCATCGCAAACCGAAGACGACACCACTAGGCCACGGTGGCCGTTACGCTCGTGCCAGATTTTTTAATATTTTGCTGTGCAGAACTGGAGTTTTTCACAGGAGGGGAAGGTGAGACACATTACAAGCGACACAGCCTGCTTCAGTTTTCATCACGCCCAGTATTTCCTTTCTTGAGATGATGTGGTTAGCCTACTTTTTCTTCTTCTACACATAGACATTTAGAGTCTTGGTTTGTAATGTTGTGTTGTGAATTATTATTATTTTTTTGTCACAAATGAGGTCTGAGTCATTTAGAAGTTTTAGGCAACAGTGAAGCAGAAAAACAATCTTGGGCTCCAAATGGCAAAGGGCGTACCGTCCTACCCACACGAGGTATAACCTGTGCCCCCAAATTATTTAATCTAAAAACAGGTATATTTAATTATTGTGCACTCTTAGTCATCTAATTAATAACAAATTGGGAGTTCCCCGCGCAGGGTAGTAAATGTGTACAGGCAAACAGGCATAGCAGAGAGGGTCTGCCTATGCCAGATGATCAGACCACTGTCACATCACATCATATTGTGGTTGCGGCAGAGAATTGAATTATCCAAAACAAAAGGTTGTTTTGGCAATTTACAGTTCTTTGACAAAACGCCAAAAAAGTTATCAGTTTCCAAATTGTAATACTTACAAGTTGTCTTTTGCACATGTCAACATACACAGAAAATAGCTGGCAATCACATTCGTGGTTAGGTGATGATACACAAAATGCATTATGGGTATCTAATCTGGACAGACACATCCAGATCACCTTGGGCGGAATTAATGCTGGAAACGGTTTGTTTGCGGCCATGAGCGACACTCATCAAGCAGCCTAGCAGGAAGCCAGCGTCGACTCGTTTGCTCCCAGGACAAATCACCATTTTAATATCGCTTTGGGGAGAGCTTTCCACACGAAACATCCGAGTAGGTCTAACAAGTCTGTGGGAGAGCACGAACAAATCAACAAATGGATCTGAGGAAGCGATTTTTTTTAATTTTTATTTTAAATGGAGGACTGTTTAGTCACATCGTTTCGGAACAGCAAGTGCCTGATTTACACCACGTTCCTCCATCTGTAGAATTAAAACCAACTCAACCACTGACCTAAAAATTTGGTGGGCTGAAACGGAACAAAACGTGGTTGGTTACTGGAAACCAGTCTCGCAAACTGACACTTTCAAGATGCGGCCTGATAATGGCACAAACCAGCATTGCTGAACGACAGCGATTCAAAAAAATTGAAGCTAGAATAATTGGTTGGGAAAACAGCCTCCATAAACACTGGCCATTACATTACATTAGATTCATCCACAGTGTAAGAGAACATACAGACAGGTAACAAATTAAAGGAAAAACAAACGTGGTGTTTTAGTAAGTTGTTGGGCCACCACAAGCCACCAGAACCACTTCAATGTGCCTTGGCATAGATTCTACAAGTTTCTGGAACTCTACCCAAGGAATGGAACGCCATTCTTCCAAAAGTTAGTCCCTCATTTGGTGTTTTGATGGCGGTGGTGGAAAGCGCTAACACGTCAGTCCAAAATCTCCAACAGGAGTTCAATCCCTAGATTTCAAGCCTTAGAAAACTGCTACCAGGCCCCGGTTTACTATTAACTAATATAAAAACACAGCTTGTTTATCCGGTGCAATCTCAGCTCAGATTCCTATCAGCAGAATGTGTGAAGAGACTCTTTTCCATGACCTTGTGAAGTTAAATATTGTTTCCCTGTGCGATCCCTGGCTGCTCAAACCTGCAAATCAGGCTAGAGATGCATTTCATTCGTTCGTAGGACGTGTGAAAAGTGGACGCCACTTTAGTGATGATCCCTTAATGTGGGCGTGTGCTTTTTGCAGAGTTGTTTAAAGAGACCAGCTGTGATGACAGCTCGTGCAGTGGAGGACCAAGGCTAGAATTAAACTGGAAAATCTACAGTTTTAACACGAATGTCCTTTAAAACAATTGGATGACTCAGACATACACTCAGAGGTTGACTAGCTATTTCAAATGGGTATAACCCCAATATTTTGCCCCTAAAAGAATAGGAAGGGGAGGGGGCAAATACCTTTTGTTACTTTTACTTTTTTATGTTTTCTGTATTGTCATTACCAATTTCTTCAGTGGCTCGGAAAATGGTTTATTCAAAACAGCTGTACAGTAATTATACCTCTTTCAAACAATTGTTCTGGACCTGATATTTAGAAGTAACTTTAATATTTAATGTGATTGTAATGGTCTTAACACTGTTGTTTTGTGTTCAATGACATTTAAATGTCTGAATATCCAAATACATTGATGATTTAAAATGTATATATATATAAATTAATATTTAGATATTTACAATATATATTTAAAATATGCTCCTTTCTAGTATTTCAAATTATAATTATATTATGAATAAGATAAAAATATTATATATTTGTATTTCCATTCCATCTGTGATAATATGGCATTAGTGTGAGGAGACCTTATAGATGGCTATTCTGGGCAACAGTCTTTGAATCACCCATCTCCATGCATGACACTAAACACAACTCGGACTGAAAGGAACTGTGAAGAAGTGATTCACAAACGAGGGACAAATGAATAAACTGAACGAATATTTACGTGTAAATTGAACAAAAAGAAGGGGAAAACTACACGTGGCATTCATTATGCACTGCCTCTTCTTTTCTTTTCTTTTCTCTTCTCTTCTTTTTTGAGTTCAGGCCTCAGTAGTGGTGCAGTCCCGGACCCAGCATCTGGAAGTGATCTTGCGCCGCTCTCTCAGAGCGGGCTGAAAACAAAGGCTTTCGGTGCTTTAGACTTAATTAAGGGCCAGGATCTTCAGCCAATCAGAACATCCACGAGGACCCTAATCAACCCCCCCCAAAAAAACCAACACTATTTACTAAACACAGCCAGGAACCAGGGTAAGGCTTAACGCTCCACTGAACCCCTTCCCTTCAAATTTCTACGATTAGCAGGGGCTGGTCGTTCCTTCGGCTTTGTTAACTCGTTGTCCCTGAACGCTGCAGATAACACCCAAAATCCCGTCAGCATTTTATGACTGCCAGGGCGCTCCCCGTGATGCACGATATTGGAAAGCATCCTTTTCAAAAAAAAAAAAAAGAAAAAATCTATTCACTAAACTGTCAGAAGCCCTCATTCTTTGTTACGTTACGTAGATTTAAAAAAAAAAAAAAAACTATTACTTTCGAACAGAACACAAAATTCAGTCTGACTTAAACTGGCCCGTGTTCAGCATGCAGATCACCAAACAGGCCGCCAGTTCGTTAAATTAACAGCAGTTTCCCCAGTCTGTAACACACCACTTGTCTCTGTCGGGAGAAATACATACGATAGACAGCAGATGGAGGCCGGTGAATTCTTATATACAGGCACCGATAGCAGGATGCCAGGCCGCCGAGCGGTCCCACTATCTGGCAACCCTCAATACCACAGCACCACCCGGGAGGTCCCAGGTCAACATGACAGAAATATTTCCAGCCAGACACATGCCTTCTTGCTTGTGTTCTGCATTCAGAACATTCTCTCCCGTACCGCACCGTCTGATTTTTAATTTTTTTTTTTTAATTAAAAACTGGCCAGTAGGGATGGGCAAAAAAATCACACACATATAAACACACACACATCTTCCTATGAAACCACTCTCAAATAAATGGATATAAACTTCAATAAAAATGGCGGAGAAACAGGTTCTGCAGGTGGCACAGATGTATAAATCATATTGAAAAAAGAGGAAAGACACATAGATATACTCCAAATACAATAAGAAGCAAATACATATTTCAAATGCATGTTTTTCGAAAAGCTGGCTATCTGTGCCCTCCAGAGCACCTGTCAATCACCTGGAAAACATACTAATGCTTCATAATCATTGGGGGGGAGAAACTAGAGTTAGAAGTTGTGAGCGGTCTCTGCATGCGAGTTGACTGCATGCTGAGCATTAGCTGTTCAGATAAATGAGATGAAAACAGAGATGTTTCTGGGACGTTCCCAGTGGCCAATCTGACCTTTTGATTTTCACAGTCCGATCAATCACAACGACTCTGAGCCTAAATATTCAGTCTTAAGGGTGAAATGGTGCATAGCAACAGCACACGGACCCCTGCGCTCATTAAAGCCCATTTACATCGCTCAGAAAAATGTCCGCTTCTCCACAATCAGGTCTTCCCCGGCCCAGTGCAAAAGAAACGGCCCACGATCGTGCTTTAAATGGGGGGTCGGGCTGTGTGTGGGGGAGGCACCCATAAACGTGGGGCCGCGAATCAAACCTCTGTCCATCCCATTTGCTGTTTCTCCCTCACATGCTTTTCTAACAGAATATTTTCTTGTTGAGGTCATCACCCCCCCTCCCCCCCCGCCCGCCCGCCCCCCCACCCAATCCATGATTTAAGCGTTCCCGAAAGGGGTGTGTTCTCAGGGTGGGGAGGGCCTGCGCAGCTGCTATTGATTTCGCTTTGAATCAGCGCTTCCCCACCCCTCTCTCTGTGCTCCAGCCTCCCCCCCCCCCCTCCCCGATTTACGTCCTCCCCCTTCCCCTCCCCCCCCCACACCGCCCGGGATACACGCCAAACGAACGCTACTTTTTTTTTTTATTGGGGGCCCCAAGCACACACCAACTCCGCTCTTTACAAATGACCGAACGTCAATCTCTTTTTTTTTTTTTCCACAGGTTCTGCTGCGTCACGCGAACCGTGTCGGCGGTGGACGAGGGCTCGCGTGTTCCAGAAAGTTCTACGGCCGCTGGGTGGCGCATCCTGTTCAGCCTGCAGGGAGGAGCGCACTGCAATGAATCCAGCAGACGGACGAAAATGGGATAAACCCCCATCCTGGAGTGTCGGGATCTGTGCAGTACTAGCAATATAAACACATTTACAACAATTAGTACCTCCATTGATTTTCCACCAACCTTTCGCTAAAATCCGAAGTGTCCAATTTGGGTGAGCGTTTAGCGAAAATAGTACTCCACCAAAAATATCTACATTCATGAAGCTAATACCTTGAACAGTTTATATTTAACTGGGGGATGGGTAGCTTCCAGGAAAAAGTCCTGAAATAACAATAATCATTTTACAATTTACATTCGGTGCAAGGTTGAATACTCTGATGAATACTCTAGAATGATGTCACCTCTTGGAAAACTGGAACTGTGAAGCTGAGAAAATCTTAGATTGGCGTGGTGCGTGTTCCTGTTGGATTGAGAACTGGAGACTGGGCAGGTCACTGGAGTAAACCGAATCACTGCCATGGATTTGTGCTGTTCAAGGCAGCCATTTTGTCCACACCTGCACGTCATTGCAGAAGTTTATTCAATCCACTGTCTTCCAGTTCTGGTGATCACGTGTCCACAGAAGCCTCATCTTCCTGTTCTTAGCTGAGAAGAATGGAACCTGGTGTGGTCTACTGCTGCTGCAGCCCGTCCGCTGCAGATGCCCTTCTGTGCACCAGTGTTACGATCGGCTGTTATTTGAGTGTTTGTGGCCCTGCTCTTAATCTGAACGAGTCTGGCAATTAGAGAAGTCGGGAGAATGGACAAAGTATTCCCCCACAGAACGACCGCTCGTGTGTTTTTTTGTTTATCGCGCCATTCTCTGTAAACTCTAGTGTAAACTGTAGTGCATGAAATCCCACGGATTTTACTCATTTACTCAGAAAATATTTAGCCTAGCACTATGAAATTCACCATGAAAGCCATTACCTGTTTCAATTACATTCATAACTTAATCAAGTCAGATACAATTTAAATCAAAGCACAAGTAGTCCGATGTTACAATCATATGACCTGGATGGTGTAATTGTAACAGAGGGACACAATTATTGCAACAGTAAATTAAAATGTTTTATAGTGGAGAATTTTGTCTGCACACAATAATGTTAGTCCAGGAAACACATTTCCAGTGGTAATGTGAGACCAGCCACATTTTCAGATAATGAAGCAGGGTGCTTTATTTAAGAAAAAAAGGCACACACAGTGACGCATAAGCAGCTTCCTAACTTACCGTGAAGTGAGTTGTGGTGGCATCCAATCCAAGGAGGAAAGCTGCATTTGTTCTTTTCTTAACGCCCAAGTAAGTTTTTTCAAAGCAAATAGCCTACCACACATACCAGTCTGGCGTGTTCTTATTATAAATGCCCATGACCAGGTGGCTATTTCTTTTCCATTAATCGTTTGGAGCATCCAGATGATGATCCTTTGTCAATGCAGCAAGCAAATTAGCAGTACACATTTAACGTTAAACACTGAAAATAAAAAGTCAAACGTGCTGATGAGTAAGAATCATTTATTTAAAAAATTTTAAAGGCATACTATGCAGGATTTTTTAGCCTAGCTGTGGTCCTGTTTACCATCAAAGAAGTCTTCTATCAGTAAATTTCTCAGACATTGCCAGATATGCCTTAGCATTGGTAGTTAAAAAAATATATATTTTCAAGGTAAATATTCTGCATTGTATGCATTTAAACACCATTTTAAATGCCCAGGGTCTCTCCAAAAGGACACCACATGTAGATGGTTCTCAACACCATCTAGTGTCCCTAATCTCCAAATCTGAAGCCCTCTCTGTGATCTCCATGGGTACAAACCGTCTTGTTTTTCTTTAGATGACGTTCTGTAAACATATAATACCGAAAGTGTGTTGGTTGTAACAGCAGCATGCAGATGGGGACATCATTTAAAACTGACTCAGAAAACAATACTAACTTTTCAAAGACAGATAGATAACGGCTTAAAATGATGCATGATTTGATTTATATTAAATAAAAATAATGCCTTATATCCGGAAATGGCTTCTGGAACAGAAATTTACTTACCTTGCTCAAAAACACTTAAAAAAAAAAAAAAATTTCCTTGGAAGGTTGTCGAATTGCTCCGTTCTTTTCTTGGTACAGAGTAAAATGTCCAGTGTTAATTCAACTTTAACAGATGATAGTATTTGGTCCCCATTGGGGGACTTTAATAATCTTTTACTGTGTAGAGGACTGAATTGCATGTGTACAAACCATATCTACTTTTTGTACACCAGTGTACAAACGTTATTGACCGTGTTACATTTACGATGTGTCACATTTTACATTTTACAGACATTTTACAGTCGCCAACATATATACTCCACTTGATAGAGGAGTATTAACACTGTGCGGGATGCAGAATGTGCATGGCTCAATCCAGTCACAATTCCCGGGTCTCCATTTTGTTTGTGGTTGCCATGGACATGGAAAGCTTGTAGCCTAGTCCACAACACTGCTTCAGACAGAAAATGACTGGCAAGGGTTCTAAATCTGTCATGTCAGGAAATACACTGAGTTATTTGTGGATGTCCACATTACAGGTAGAACCCAACTGACATAACAGACAACTGAACTCTTGGGGACGGCAAGTTTACCCGTCATGTACTGCAATGAATAATGTTCTTGCCACCTGTCAATGTGACATTTAAAAACCTCTGTGTATTTAGGCAGAGGGCTATGTTTATTAAACTACAATATTGTCTGTAGCCTACTGAATGCATATGCTATTCTTTTTTCTTGTAACCACATTGTGTATGGGTTGTGTTTTAAATAAATACTAAAGATTGCAAGATTAGTAGGCCCTATTTGATTCAGATTTTGGCTGACCACACACATGACTATATATAACATTTCTGAAATGAAAGGCAATATTCAAAAATTTGTACACCTTAAGTATAAGCATATTTTTAAACTAAACCTATGACTTGTATGTTTTGTACGTGTATGTGTATGTGGTCTGTATGTGTAAACTGGGAAGTCATTCGTGACATGGGTGGGGAATGATGACATTGTCTAATCTTGGAGAACATTTTTTATGTGATTTTAAGTTCCAAATGATCTAACAGAAACAAATTGTTCACTAGACGTCTATATTTCGTACCAAATATCTCGTTTCATATCCTCCTATTTTACCGTTATTTGTTATCAGGCATAACTTTTACGCAGATTCCCATTTTCCTGTCCGGTTTCGCAATTGGGGTTCTAAAGAGTATTGCAGCTTTAAAACGGTCCACAATGCCTTGCGGTGTCCCAGTTCCGTTACATTGTATTTACAGGCTCGCGCCCGGAGGGGGAGAGGGGAATGTACAGATAGCGATAGCGAGCAGCCAAGTATGCGCACAATCAAAGTAAGTTTATCGAAGCCGCATCTGAAATACCCCACTTTGTCGGATGGTTTCAATATCTGACTTGGACTATAATTACTTTGAGCTGCCGCGTAACGGCGTTGCCATTGCGCGAGCCACCGGGGTGCGCGGTGGAGAAATATGTAAGACTTGCAGATTTCATGCCACGGCGAATCTCTAGCACAAGAACTCGAGGGGAGCCAGGAAAGCAGGCTGACAGCAACACTGAGCAGCACTTCTCCTTGGCTGCGGTCGGATAAAGGTATGAACATTTGGATATATGGTCATATATGGTAAGCGTGAATAGGGCACTGGTGAGATACGGTGTGCTGCAAGAACTCATAAGGTAATTACAGATTTATAATTTATATATTTGTTTTGTTTGTGAGTAATAGTTGTAATGCGGCATTACGTGTGTGTTTGTGCGTGTGAGTGTGTAACCACACATACATGTAGCCTACACATAGTCCGCATACTTAACCTAAACGTAAAGGACTATGTGTTGCCTTAATAATTGGTAAACACCAATTATTGTTTTTTATTTATTCAAGGATCTCTGAAAGTTCTCCAGCAGTTCTTGTTTTTCCACTAGTTTTTAGTCTTTAACCCGACTTTGGTGTGTGGTGGAAGTTTTCTACTCTAAACTATCTTTACGACCAAATTAAATGAAAACAGACGCGCTACAATTAAAATACTACATTACAAACATGTTATTGATTGCATTAAAAAACAAAAACACATCTTTAATTGTTTGAAAAGCGTGACTGCGCAACAACACAACTGAAAAAACAACGGTGTAGCGTAGCTGTATTAACGCGTTATTAGCCTTATAATTCAGTAGTAGCCGCTGAGTAGTCTGGTTTTTTTTTTTCTTGAGAGGGCCTGAGTGCATTTGAGAAGCAATATGTTCTGACGATGAGTAAATCCTCTCTGATAAATCTGCCGCGCGCCTGAGATACGGTGCCAATCTGTTTCCCTTGCTGTGTGCTGCATGCCGCCGCCGTAATCCATATTTCATCATAAGCATCGTCCGTGTATAGCTGACGCGCTCTACTGATCTCTCCAGATTTAGTAGGCTACAGTCTGGTGTGAGGCGACTTAACTCTGAAGCGCACTAAAGAGGGCCTGGCGAAATTTAGGCCCAAATTCGATGTAAAGTCTTTTGCCTTGATTTTGATATTGTACGGCGGTTTCATTTTTTGTTACAGCCACCAAGAGTTCTGACATTAGTCACTGAAACGATTTTTGAAATGTGAAAGTTTTTTTTAAAGTGTGTTGTATTCTACCCCGAAATGCACGTTTAAAAGCAGCATGCTTCCCAGTAATGTAAACTTTTGGAAAACCTTAACCAAAACCCTGGCATTTTACGCATGAAAAATATTCCGATTGGTGGCTCGCTGGCTTGGTGTGGAATTGTCAAGAGGCAACAATAAAATATTTTTTCGAAAATTAATAAGTGACGAAATGGACTCAAGCTGAAATTACTTCCCCGAAATAAAGATCTCTTTCAGAGTCTAAAAGTGTCTGAAAATGTCTAACCTCTTCATTAGTTATAGGACTGTCAGTTTACGGTCCGTATTTAAGGTCTTGATACTGAAATTGTCGGCCTATACGAAATTGAACATCTTGCAAGACAGATGCTGAAATCTGGAAGGCTGCAACGAATTTGCGCATCGCCTGATACCTTACGCGGACTCGACTCAACACCTTCCCAAAATCCCGTTATTTAAAATGGATATGTATATGTTGAGAGAAGGCCCAGGAGGCACAGGACAGTACAGGTCGTATCGAGGATGACCTATAAGGCACAAGTGCGATTTGAAACGGTGACATTTGTCTCCATTATCATTTCAAAATGCATCTGGAAGCCAGATTCTGCGGCTTGGAACAGCCGAATGGCCACACGCTGTGTGTCTGTCAAAATATGGAGGAGTGACCCAGGTCTGGTAGATTGGCCTGTATAAATACATAATTGATTATAGGCCTAAACGAAATAGTCTTGACGCGCGCTTCTTCCTTTATACGCATATTCATTGAAATTTACCGAAGACGTTTCTTTTGCGCTAGGAAGTGCTTTGAGATTGTGACAAATGCACCTAAACACTATTAAGATATAAATCCATTATTAAGATTCTTTGGCGTTTAACTTCATTCAAAATGTGGGCCTGTATGCGATAAAGACGAGGGTTGCAACCCTGTCAAAAAAGGATGTGTAAATATCCAACACACTTTTTGTATTACTGCTTTTGCGTTGCTTTCAACCCGTTGTGTGTCAACGTTTTGTGTTGAAAATATACAATGTATGTGAAAGTAACACAAAATGTGTTGTCCTTAACTACGCATGTGGGCGTGTTAAAAAATGACACATTACGCATTATTTCTTTAACGCATTTGTTTTGAGATGTAACCTGTGCTCAATCTCTGCTCACACAATAAGTGCGTTTTACTACAGCTACCACCAGCTTTAGCCTATACAGTATGTTTGTTCATTACGATGCAAACAGTTCAGTAATGTAATAATGTCAATTGTTTAATTTTAATAAAGATCTTAGAAACAAGCATCTCACATAAAACAAAGTCTTCCCCCAAGTTATCTTAGATCGTTTTGGCATACTTATCACAAAAAATCACAATATCATTTTTTTTCACACCGTGGTGTAAATGAAAGACATATCATGGGTCAAGCTAATCATACTGCTGCTATGTTGAGATTTATGTTTGCAGCCCAGCAAAAGGTGGTGACTGACAGACTTTGCTCTTGAAGAAGGAAGTGTTTTGGATGCATGTGTCATATTTATTAAGCTCTAATGGTCTCCATTAGAGCGTGAAGAGAAATGGAATAATAATAATTAAATAATAATAATAATAATTTTGTTGTCGGGCTACATTGTGGCAGTGTGAATTTGTTGCCGGGCTACATTGTGGCAGTGTGATTTTGTTGCTGGGCTACATTGTGGCAGTGTGATTTTGTTGCCGGGCTACATTGTGGCAGTGTGATTTTGTTGCCGGGCTACATTGTGGAAGTGTGCTTTTGTTGCTGCTCCTCAGGCCAGAGCAAGCTGTCTGTACACACGGGGGGGGTGACCTGCTGGTGCTGGGCAAAGGAAATGGATACCATCAGTGCAGACAACACCAACCAACCAACTAACCAACCCCCTCCATAAAACCTTGCTGCCCCGCAAGTGACCCCTCCCCCAAACCCTGCCCTCCCCCAACCAACCCCTCCCCCCTAGTCCCCGGCAGAAGCACGAGCAGCAGCTGGGGGCCTGGTTAGCGTCCTAGCTGAGGCCTTGTGAGCGACGCACGTGACGTGATTACCTTCCAGAGGATCAGCGCCTGTGCCGCCGCACGTCTGCAGTCCGTCAGAACCGCCGGGAGAGCAGCCCGCGAGCCTCGCCGCCTCGCCGCCTCCCCGACCCGGACCGAAGGACGCCTCGCGCGCGCGAGCTGCTGCTGCTGCGTATTTTGCCGGCCGTTCTGAAACAGACAACGAGGGAGACGTTTCGCGCGGAGTTTGAAAGTTTGACCGTGGACATGTTTCATTTGTGCGTTTTCCGCGCAGGGCGGTTTTTTTGGCCGTTCGTTTTTTCACACGGGCGGGGCTGCGGACGGAGACACGCTGTCTGAAGTCTCACCGCTGACGGAGAAGCTGCCTCCAGGCCTCGGAGCTGAGGATTGTTTGAGCCCTTTGGCTACGTGCTGGTTGGCGAGCCAAACCAAGTAGACGTGGACTGTTGTTTTCTGAAGAGATGTGGAACTGGCTCACGCTTCTCTCTCTGAAAGCCAAAAATGTGCACCTGCGCGCCTTAGCCAGAATATTGCCTTACAGCGCCAGACAGGGTCTGTCAGAGCAGCACCCACCCCCGACTGACCCAACCCCCCACCCCCCCAGATTGGAATGTGCATTCCTGAAGTAACCGTGGAAACCCAGGGCGAGGATGCTCCACGGAGGGCTTCCCGCACCATGACAGCGGGGGTTTGTGCCCCCCCCCCCCCCTCCGGGTTCACATCCCATGGAACAGTCCGGATCTTTGCCGTGATTGACACTTACCGTTTTCCTTCTGAAATTTCACTATACAGGGATCGCATTCAGGGACGTGAATTTCTGTGATTTCAGAAATCGGAAAATACTGATTTTCCACAGTGTCAGGGCCAGCGGCGCTGGACTTGGCTTGTGTCATAGGCACACACACACACACACACATCAAGAGCCTTTTCTCTACTTGAGCTCTCTCTCTCTGTGTAAGGAGAGAGTGTTCAGCAAAACAGCCAAATACTCATCATCCGAGAACCATCCGGGTTTCCTGATAAATCTTAGGCGTGTTTGGGTGGCGAGGTACTACATCGCCAGATTGTCCCCAGAGGAATTCCACACTCTGAACTAAACCCCCCCCCCGCCCCAACGCCCGCTGTGTCAGAATGCATGATGTCACCGTGAGCTTCTGAATCCATTAAAACCAATGCGCAGAAGACTGTGAGAAATTACATGTCCCGATGAAGTGAGGACTGAATTAAACATTAAACTGTATTGGCTTAAAACGAACAAGGACATACAGTATCCTAGCGCCAGAAACTGCTCTTGATAAGGTGTACTCTTTTTTTTTTTTTTTGTCTAGAACGCAGGTTCTTTTGTTCCAGAACGTTCCCTCTCAAGCCCCGTCAGCGTAAAGTCAGTTCTTTTCTGTCCCGGGATGTTAACTTATAGCGATTGAATGGCGATTGTCTCCAGGTGACCGTGGGGGCGGCCTGTAATCTTCAGCTCTGTCGGTGGGCACCATGGTCTTATCTGCTGATGTACAATGGCCAGCGTTAATTGAGAGGGGAGGGGGGGAGGGCCGTGGGGGGGTGGGGGTCTTGAAAGCAGTGGGGCTTGCCTCCGTGACCCCCTGTCACAAACACGCCATTGTTTGACCGAGATCAGAGACAAAGAGGAGCAAACAAACTTTACGGCTCCGCGGCTCAAAAGAAGGGCGAACCCGCGGGCGAATCGCGAGGCTCGCAGCTGCCCGGCCGGGACGGGAAACGCCCAGCCAAAAAAAAAAAAGACCCAATAGCTGAACGGACAGCAGAATGGAGGGAGGTGGGCGTCAAATAAAGCATCCCCCCCCACCCCCCCTTTCCTGGTTCAAGCCCACGCCATGATGCAACCTGCAGGCCCAAATGAATCACCTGCGCGTGCAGTACATCTCTCTGCTCGGACATCCTGTTTCACAAGTTAGTTTAATTACCTCAGACTGCCCAGCCCACTTAATCATTTCTGTCACCACTCTGTCTTTACTATTACATCAGGCTGGCCAGCGGAGGATGGGCTTCCCCCTCTGTAGCCGGGTTCATCCCCAGATCTCTTCCTGCTGGAGTATTATTCTTCCTGCTGGGAATGTTTTTTTTCTGGTTACTTTCCCCTCTTTCCTCAGAAGGGAAATTGGTGATAGTATCACTGCAATAATAATACAGACAGATACACAAATTAAATTGAATTGAATCTGCTAATGAACACATGAATGAACAAATTTCCCAACTGTGTAACTGAATATTTTACAGAAGGAGAAGGTAAGCCAGTAATTACTAGTTGAATGTACGGACTGGTGTCTATTTAAACATGTCACATAGCAACATTCTGAAAGACAATATGAGGCTGCAAATGACAATTTTCGCAAAAAGAAAACTGGCCTGCACAGGTATCTGTGAGCTGGAGTCTGGTCTCTGTTTCAGTACAGCTGAACATTTTGGGTTGGCACTTTGTAAATATTTGTCAATGCATATTTGTAGATATTTGTAGATACATATTTGTAGATATTTGTAGATACATATTTGTAAATATTTGTAGATATTTGTAGATACATATTTGTAGATATTTGTGGATACACATTTGTAGATTTATATTGTGGTATATTCCATTTGTGTATGGGTTGTTGTCTGTAGTGTTTAATTTAAAGCTCAGATAGAAATACCGTCTTGGTTGGATGAAAAGGAATTCAAGGCTTTTGTAAACCCAGGACATGGAGGACAGGAATGTTTCAGGGCCTGTGCGAGGAACTTTTACTTTGTTAAAAGCGTCTCAGCTGAATCATGATTCCCCCCCCTAAAGAATACATCGTTCTGGACCAAAGGCAAGCAGGGCTTATGAGAGCAGTCCCTTCTTTCTGAAAGTCTGAAATTGCTTAGCTTGCACTTTTGTCAGTTTATAATGTTGTGGCTTTGAAGTCAGCCGACTTGAGGGTTGCCAGGTTGGCTCACTGACCGTGTAACAGATCGTCTCTCGCAGGCGTTGCCTCCTAAAACAAGCCTCGTCCAGCCCCTGGCGTGCCGCGGTGTTGAAAGAAGCTGGCAGGTGCTGAACATGCTGTTTGTTCTTAAAATCTCTGTGCGGGGACAAGGAGCTCATCGAATAAAAAAACCACAACAAGTTATCGTGTTATCCCAGGAAAGGGGGGATTTCTGCTCTGTTTCCCTGGAGGTAAAGCAGTTGATGAGACCTGCAGTACCTACTGTGCAGAAAATCCCTCAGTGAAATGTCACACACACATTTTGTGCTACAAACTTACCAAATATAAAAAAAAAAACGTTGGTCGTGTGTTATTTTTTTAAATCAACACTTTAATCACGTAATTCAAACTTTAAATATAGATCTGAAATAGTAGAGTTTTAGTGTGAATGAAGGGCAAGAGGAGACAAAGTCGCACTCACCAGATATCTAATGAATATCCGCCAGGCCGATGGTGTGTCACGTGTGCTCATCTGTCCTCCGCTGAACTGGGTGTGGTTTTGGGAGCAGACGCCAGCTTTGTGCCACTCTGAGCTTTCGCACGAACATGAACACGATGTGCGAAGGGATCTGGGCCAGGGGCTGACCTGATCTCCACCGCCTCCCTCTGAGATCCCCCCCCCCCCCAAGTCTGAAAGTGTAGCATGTTTTAATCAGGGCTCCTTACCTTGATCCGCGAGCGTAAAAATCCCGCGCGCCGTCCTCCGGGCCGCTGCAACTTCCCGCCAGCGAGCTTCTCTTCCGTCCGGGGTCAAAGGTCACGGAGCCGCATCTCAATGAGGGCCTTTGTCCTCGGGAGCCAGAAACCGCCGTTTCCGCCAAAAAGGTCGCGACCTTAACTGGGACGGCGGGAAGGCCCGGGAGCTGAAATGTCGAATTACGAAATCAGAGTTCTTCTGGAGAATTTATTGAGAATGAATGAATGTCTGTCTTCGCTCTCTCCCGCTGACAATTTTAATGAATTTTGCTTGAGGGCAGAACGTTGCCCTGGTTCGGTGCTTGTGTGGGAGTGCGAGGGGCGGAGGGAAAAGGCACCCTGCTCAGACGTGGCTTTCTCTCAGCTGCAATCCACTGTCACGGTGAAATCTCTGAATCAATATTTTTGACTATAATTAATAAAACGTGTCCGCTTGCAAGACTTTACAAAAACAGCAGAACTTGCTAAAACGTTACTGATTAATGAACTAAGTTCTCAGTTACTATCGGCAGTACCTTTTTAATAAAAAGTCTCCTTATTGGTTGCTGAAATATATGCACGTGCCTTATACGGTATATGCATAGCATTCAGGCTTTTGGCCGAGCTTGTGATGTGTATTGTACTTTGGACAGTGAAGCCACTGTTTTGTCTGTGGTGCAGTTTCATGCGTTTTGTCTGCAGAGAATTTTCATGTGATTTTGTCTGCAGTGCAGTTTCATGTGTTTATGTCTGTAGTGTACCTGAGGGAAGTTCCAGGAGCCAGACTGTGGGGGTCAAATTTAGCCCAGGGCTGCAGCTTGCTCTTGGGGCCAGAAGGCCCGGTGGGGTCAGGGCTCTTGGGTAAACACAGCATTCCTCAGCTGTCTGAGGGCCCCGGGGGCCGGGACTCGCCACTCTGGCCCGAGAGGTCACGGGGTCACGGCCTGGGTCGGGGATGAAGGAGGCCCGCAGCAGTGTCATTCCTTTGGTCAAGAGCACTACAGAGAGCAGGGTAACGAGAGCAAACAGCGTGAACTTCCACATACACATGGATCATACTGTGTCTGTGAAGGACATGGACCATACATGGACTGGGGCGACATGGCTCAGGAGGTAAGCGCGATTGTCTGGCAGTCGGAGGGTTGCCGGTTCAAACCCCGGCCTGGGCGTGTCGAAGTGTCCTTGAGCAAGACACCTAACCCCTAACTGCTCTGGCGAATGAGAGGCATCAATTGTAAAGCGCTTTGGATAAAAGCGCTATATAAATGCAGTCCATTTACCATTTACCCTACTGTCCCTGTGAAGGACATGGATCATACTGTCTCTATGAAGGACGTGGATAATACTGTCCCTGTGATAGAATCTGATCATACTGAAGTTAATTTGTAGTCTATCTGAATCGGTAATGAATCTGTAGTCTGTCAGACTTGCAGTTTGTTTGCATAGCACGTGAGTTTGGCGTACCAGAGATGCCAAGCATGGCCTCTCCTACACAGGAGTACTGCAGAGCGCGTGCACTTTTCTACAGATGTTTGCTTTCAGAATACTTGGTTGGCAGAATGATATAATATAGTATGCTTCCTATCTTATCATGAATTTATTGTGAAGTAGCTTGGTGACACACAAGTTCAAGTTCATGTTTTTTCAGCCGTAGTCGATTCGCTGTTGTTTACAACCTGGAAATTCCTCGCGTCACACTAACAGGCAGTTAGAGACGGTTTTACAACGCAAATTTACAACAGAATGCAGGTACGCTGAAGTGTTAATTGCAGGTGACTGTGCTTTCAGAAGGTCTTTAACTCTCTCAGTGAGTTGAGTGGGGCAATATGAAAGTGTGGTCAACGTGTGTTTGAGCACAGTATTATTTGTATGTGTATTCATGCTAACGTTTGCTTGGCAGCTTTTTTTCTGTCATGCTCGTTGGAGGATTTGAGTAATGCCTGCTCCGTGGGTTAACTTCAGTGTGCACTTTAGCCATAGCCCTCTTTGTTATATGTGTAGTATAATGGATAGAGAATTGGGCTTGTAAGCCCAAGTATAAGTATAATTAAGATAAAAACTAAAAGTGAGCCAACTTATTTGGTGAACAAAAAGCTAAAATTTGAAGTTATTTTAACCTGTTTTAAAATACTGTCTACGCAAGGCAATTCATGAAGAATCCGCCTCACGCCAGGTTGGAGAGCGGCGGCTCCAGCGGCGCCGAGAGCTGGAAGGAGGACGGATTCGGAGCATTCCCTCGGAGGTGCCCGCGCCGCGGCGGGGCGGGTCACGGATTTATACCCGTACGCGCGCGCTGGAGACAGGTGACCCTCCCGCCGCCGGGGGAATGCAAAAACCGCCCGCCGCCGCGCCGCGCCGCCGATGAGAAGCCAATCAGAGAGAGAGAGAGTGTCGTTTCTTTCTGACACGGGAGCCGGCGCCAAACTGAAGCTGAACTAACTAACCCCTGGTGGCGCTCTGGCTCTGGCTCTGGTTCCTTACCTATAGCCTGGGTTTGGCCCCAGCGGCGGATCCACCGCCTTCCACTGGGCTTGCCGAAGCAGCAGCGGCGCGGGTCCCCTGTAGCCGTCCCCTGTGCCGCAGAGAAAAAAAAAAAAGTAAATAGATCAATAAAATAAAGGGGAAAGTTCTGTGCAAACAACTTAGCTGTAAAAAATCTCCTTGTTTTACAAAGTCGGGACAGGCTGGTTAGTGATGGTTAGGTTGTGCCTATTTTGCACAAGAAAAATCCCCCCCCAAAATGGGGCTTAACCAGTGGTTTCAACAGACGTCTCTGTGGACACTTAATGAGAGTAAGCAATAACATTAGAGGAAGCTCTTAAAGGTGATACTTAGCGATAACAGAGGAAGCCCTTTAAAGGAATGTTTTCTTTAAGACCAGCTTGCTGCCAACTGGCTCAAAGGTGGGACTGCAGTTTCTCTGAGCAGTTCCCGAATGATTCTGGTTTGGTTTTCTAGCGACGATGTGTGAGAACAGTGAAGCCGGAGGTTACTTATTTATCCTGTGACGTTGGCGGCTGAAGGGAAAAAGATTGCTTTAAAGAGGGTGGAATGGCAGGCTGAAGGGCTTATTTTTATCCCGGCTCTTTATGAAAGAGCTGTCCCCTGGAAGCGACGATGCTGACGTCTCCTCCTCTCCTTCTACCCCTCATTAGTGGTTCGGGGGGAGGTGGTGGGGGGGGGGGGGGGGGGTTCTTTGAGTGTCTTCGCCCAGGTCCTCTATAATCAAACATCCTAGACGGCGTGGCTTTAAAAATGGCAGATTGCGGCTGGGGGAAAGCTGGCATACAGCCTCGCACAGAGAGCCCTCAGGAGGAGGCCTGCAAAAAGGCATACTCATAAAAGAGAGAGTGTGCTACTCACATTAGCCCAGTGCTACTCACCATAGCCCAGTGCTACTCACCTTAGCCCAGTGCTACTCACATTAGCCCAGTGCTACTCACCTTAGCCCAGTGCTACTCACATTAGCCCAGTGCTACTCGCATTAGCCCAGTGCTACTCGCATTAGCCCAGTGCTACTCGCATTAGCCCAGTGCTACTCACCTTAGCCCAGTGCTACTCGCATTAGCCCAGTGCTACTCGCATTAGCCCAGTGCTACTCGCATTAGCCCAGTGCTACTCGCATTAGCCCAGCGCTACTCACATTAGCCCACATTTTCCAGTTGATGAACCAGGTCATTTGTGATGTACGTCGGTGTCTATATTTAGTCCGCTTTTCCACGAGACCCCCGGAAACCACCACCCGCGGTTTTTCAGGTCACTGACTCTCTCCCGGAAGGCGGGAAGAGCCCGCGGAACACGTTGGCGATGTTGTGTTTTGCGAGCGCGAGTCTCGCTCGGCCCGGCTTGGGTGACGGACGACGACAACCCGTTTGATGGGCCACGATTTTAGCTGACCTGGAGCCAAGCTCTTCAGGCCGGCTAGTTTTAAGTGTACAGTGCTTTATCCCTGTCCAAAAGACGGTCTAATTTTATGCCATTATGTAATGGGGTTGCTCATTTCTCCAGAAACTTGCATTGTGCGACCAGAATAGAGAGAGTATTGTTCCGCGCGGTCTGACCGGAGTAGGAGGTGCTGGACAAAGGTTACCGGCAGCGCGTAATTTTGGGAGTGTTTTCCCAGGAGTGGGAAAGGTACCACAGAGGCCCTTTTGTTCTCTCCTTTTTTTGTTGTTGTTGTTGTTCACGGCCAGGCCACAAACCCCCTCAGGGCGATAGCGACCGTCGCCACGCTGAATTAAAACGGATCGACAAAAGCGTGTTCCCGCCGAGCTCGGGTCCGTCCCCGTCCTTGGCGGCTCGCCGCGTCGGACACCCTCCCGCCCCCGGAGCGTCAGGTAGCGGTCCGCTTTTCGGGAATTTCGAACGGAGCGCTCCGTTCTCTTCGGCTCTCTCTCTCGGAAGAAGGCGGCACGACAGTTGAAAAGAAGTCCTTGTTCTTTATTGCTTAAAAACAAAATGGAGGGGGCGGGGGGTTGGGGGGGGCTGCCAAAGCGCTAAGCTGTATAACGGAGACTCTTTTTTTACATTTCTGCCTTCGGAACAGAGGAGGGGGCCGATAAAGGGGGACTCGACTCGTGACGGAGGATAAGCCCCAAAAAAACTCCAGATTAGCTGCGCTCAGCAGAAAGCAGGCTTAATTATCCGCTTGGAAGCGAGAGAGCGAACCTTTTCGTGTGTTTTTTTTTTTTTAGGAGCCCCAAAGTTACATCCCGGCACACACGCTCGATGATGAGCTAGGCCTTGCAGCAGCGCGGTCCAAAAAGAACAACGCCACTTTTTTTTCACGCCGCTGAGCTGGAACAGGCCTTTCAGCTTGCTTCGGTCTCAGCGGGGGGGGTCCTCCACGCCGCTTACTGTAGGAAACCGCCGTTCTGCGCGGTCACATGGGACGACCTGGATGGCGGAACATTCTGGAAGAAGCAGAAGTCACCGCGCTGTCCCTGAAGGGAGTGCGTCTTGCGTCTGCGTACGGAGACGCCCCGGCTGCAAAATCCAAATAACAGAACCGGCCGTCGCCGTGGAACCGTACTGCACACGGCCCGGTGCCACCACACGGTGTGTGCACAATCGAGAGACTTTATGACTCTGCTGGCTGACCGGCTCTGGACCGCCTACGGGAATGCACAGGGGGGACAAACCCCTGCACCCCCTTCTCCGTCTGCTGGAGAATGCGGTGTTGGAGCCGTAATGGCTACCGCTGCGGGTAAGGCTCTCCGCCTGCTGGAGAACGCTGCAGTGTTGGAGCCATAATGGCTACCGCTGCAGGTAAGGCTCTCCATCTGCTCGAGAATGCGGCAGTGTAGGAGCCATAATGACTACCGATGCAGACAGGGACGACCCTCATATAGCACAGCATATTTACAGAGCAGTCCATAAGTGTTTGGACAGTGAGACAATTCTTGTTGTTTTGGCTCTGTACTCCGCCACAGCCGATGAAACAGGGGGCTAAACTCCATAAATATGGGGTTAAAGTGCAGACTGTCAGCTTTAAATTGAGGGTGTTTAGTGTACAGCCATATCGGGTGATCTGTGTAGGAATTACAGCCCTTTTTATACATTAGTTTCCCCCATTTTAGGGAACCGCAAGTATTTGAACAGTTGGCCGCTCAGCTATTTCTTGGCCAGCTGTGTTTCATTGAATCATTAGTTTACTTCATGCACAAGGAAGCGAACAAAAGGTCTGCAGTTGATTCCTTTCTCTGAAGATGAGTTTTGGAAGAAAACACGGACCAGACAGGGCCGTATGCCTTATTGCTTGTACATGATCTTTGAATGCCAGTCTGTTCCCCTTCACAAGCCGAGCACACCTGCCTCTACCTTTTTACACTTGCACCTGCAGATTTAGTTCAGTCTTATGGAGCGGTGGGACTCATGGGGGGGGGGGTGCACTGGGTTAGGGAGAGAGAGAGGGGGGAAGAGAGAGAGAGAGAGAGGGCAGAAAGGGAGAAAGGGAAGGTTAGAGAGTGAGCGAGAGGGAGAGAGAAAGAGGGAGGAGAGAGAGAGAGAGAGGGAGGTTAGAGAGAGAGCGAGAGAGAGGGGGAGGGTTAGAGGGGGAGGGAGAGAGTGAGCAAGATGGAGGGTTAGAGGAAGAGAGAAAAAGGGAGAGAGAAGGAGGGTTAGAAGGAAAGTGAGAGAGTGAGCAAGAGGGAGAGAGAAAGTGGGAGGGAGAGGAAGAGAGAGAGGGAGGGTTAGCGGGAGAGCATTCTCAGCTGGAGCAGATGGCGGGCATACCTTCAGCCCTCGCCGGCGTCTCCATGCAGTCCGTGCAGAGACTTATTACCTGACAGTCTCTCCTCGGTTTCCCACACACCCCCCCCCCCCCTTGTGTCCCACTACTCTTTAAATTAACCCGTTTACAGGACAGGGGGCCTCATTTGGCACAGGGACCCCACATTAACTTGTCTTTCCATACAATGCAGCCCGTGGAAAACAAGCGAGGCCCTCGCTGAGGAGGAGAGGCCCCAGTGCTCCCCCAGAACAGGGCCCGATTTCAGGCTGTCAGGCCTGCGTTCTTCCCCACCGGCTCCAAGGGCTTCGGCACCTCAGCCGTGTCTGACACAGGCTCCAGGAGGCCGGCTCTGGGGAGCTAATCAGCATTCCTTTTTAAAAGAAAAACTGTTTTCCCCCCCTTTTTTTTTCCCCTCCTGAGTTTGAAACTTTTGTGTCCCTGCAGTCACCCTGCATTGCACTATGGGTAAAGAGGACTGCTCCCGCAGCGCTCGGCACACACCCGCTGGCCAGTGACTATAGCTCACACTGCAGTCGGCACGGTCACAGGAGGAGCTAGCCCAAAATGGTTCCCACTGCAGGCAACAGCCACAGAAGACCTTGCCCAAAATGGTTCCCACTACAGGCAACAGCCACAGAAGACCTAGCCCAAAATGGTTTCCACTTCAATCTCCACAGTCACAGAAGTGCTAGCCCCAAATGGTTTTCAGTACAGTCAGCACGGTCACAGAAGAGCTAGCCAAAATGGTTCCCACTACAGTCTTCACAGTCACAGAAGGGTTAGCCTCCAAATGGTGGAGATGCCTTGTCAGTTTTTTCTGGACAACACCTTGCCAATATTTGTCAGAAAACGGCAGCTAAAGTGCAGTTGCAGTTGAGAAAAACAGGGCAAAATGCCTTAGTACTTCCCGCCGTCACCCCCTTCCCTTCCGGTGTTTGAAATCAACCCAAAAATAGCATTGGTTTCACTGTGGATACGGTGCGGACCGTACCATCTCACAGCACCGGAGGGGGGTGACCTGCACCGCCTCGTCACGCCTAAACCACAACTGTTGTCCTTTTCTTTGTTTTTTTAATATGCTTGACGTAATACGTCTCCTGTTTTCGGTACAAAAAGTGTGAACTTCCGGTTCTGATCCCTGGTAATCCCCCTCTGAATGCAGATGACGGGGGGGGGGCTTAGGGGGTAGGGGGAAGCATATGGCGGGTGATTTGCGCCAGCGGGCGTGGTCGGAGAGCATCGTGGGGACACGGGTCAAGTGCTGCTCTGCCCCTGCAGCAGTTCGCCCAGCTCGCTTGCTAATTTCGTAAATTCAAATAATCAGTTTTATCAATAAAAAACCCCCCAAAATAACTGAGTTTGCACAATACGGGCAATAGAGAATGTAAGTATTACTTGAATATACAGAAAATAATATAACAGAACATAATGACAGAAACAGGCCATGCAGCCCAAAAATGCTCACCATTTTCCTGACTAAATTAGTGCTCTGATTACCTACAGTACAGACTAGATAGTATCCAACGCTGTGTCGAGCCTGGTCTTGAAAATCCCCAGAGTTTCTGCCTCTACTATGTGACCTGGCAGGCTATTCCAATGCATGTGGTCTACCGATTACCCGAAACTTGCAGCGGACATGCAAACATGCAACAATGGCAAAATCGGTATAATAGCATTACTTAAAAAAAAAAAGCTGTTTATTATTGTGGAGTATCTCTCGTATTGCCTTTCAAGATTAAGCTTGACAGCTGATGCAAGATGCGATTAAAGGTTTGGAATAGTCAGCAGTTTAAAGGTTTGGAATTGGTAGCAGCTGCTAACCTGAGATATTATGCCGGCGTATGAGGCTTCGATCATAACATACATCGCTGACATTGCGCAAACATATTAAGTGCACCGTCTGTAAAGTAACAAGCTCAACTCTGCTCTGAACTGGAGTTATTGATCAGCGTCCCATTATGTGGGGAGTTGGCGGGCATCCGTGTATTGACAGTGACAGTAATGGGAGAGTAGTCTTATTATCGTTTAGGAAGCGTGCATCTGTCGTTCAGCACTACTTCAGACGGGACTGTAAACAGACTGAGTTTGGTTAAAAAAGAGTTTGGTTAAAAAAAAAACACCAGGCTAAGATTCTTTAATTACTGGCCTTGCCAGTCACTGTTATTTTGTGGGTGGGGCACATGTAAATAGACATTATGCTGTTGAGCACATCACACCCTACAGGATACAGTATTCTTCAGTGGGTCTTGTGGAGTGGAAATGTGTGTGTGTGTGTGTGTGTGTGTGTGTGTGTGCTCGTGTGTATAATGTACTATGTAAGAGGTGTGTGCACACGTATGTAGCATGCATGCATATATGAGTGTGAGAGATGTGTGTGTATGTGTGTGCTGCGCGTGTGTGTATGTGCGTGTGTGAGTGAGCACAGGATGCTGTTTAATTGGGGAAGAGCATATGGTGCACAATGCAGACAGATTACTCTTACTCTACACACACACACACACGCGCACACACACACACACACAATCACACAAACATATGAAACGCTTGCGCACACACACTCTCACACACAAGCTTTTTGCCCGTTTCCTCACCTAGGCTACACAGAATGGGACAGCTCAACTTTCCTTTTCCTAAATCCACGTACCAAAGCAAACTGATGTATGTACTGGCAAAAATCGCTTCATTCATCTGATCGAACATAAACATAAACAACGCAACACGCAACGCAGCCCGCCTTCAGGACGCTCCCCTCCCTCCCCCCCCCTCGCTCCCGACGAGCGCAGACTCTCGGGACGTGCTCCCGCTCCGACGGGCGGGAAACATCTGGAAGGGACGGGAAGCGGGGCGGACAGGACGGGGACAATGGCGGCGGCCGCGGCAGGAAGCGACGCTCGCCCCTGCGCAGCGACGTCCGTCAGCGCTGGGTGCTCAAAAAACAAAACTGGGAAAAGTTTGGGAACTGAGCCTTCTTCACACTCTCCCCCCCCTCACTCTCCGTGTGGATTTACTGCTCGGCTGCGTACAGATAGGAACGTTTTTGGGGGCCGTTGTTTTGTAAGTGGACGGCTGAAATCAGTCATAGTCGTTGCTGGGCGCGCGGTATGTTGATTTGTTTTTAAATCTGAATTTAATACCTTCTGAAATTGTATATTTCGCAAGCTGTGGATGACTAGACAGTTTGACTAGACTTGCTTTGCGTCACACGCTTTCTAAGCCTAATCAAACAATTCAGTTCCATGTACTGTAGCAGATGTGCCCTTTTCACATTAAAAAGCATTTTATGCAAATACTATCTTGAAACATTTCTTCATTTTGTAGTTCTTTTACCATTTTTTATCATTTTTTTATTTTATTTATGGAGGTTTTGGTATGTTTCGGATGGATGGATGGATCCAAAATGGCGGAGGCGTAGGTTTGCTTTGCAGGCGATTCACATTGTAGAAATAAGCCAAAGAAATTGCCTACGTCAAGTGCGTAAGAAACACGGGTACTAAATACTGCACTTCCCTGTCTACAGCCTGGTGACGTCTGAAACCCCCCCTCGCCCAGGGCGGTGGAGAGAGGGAGGTGGCCCACGCTCCCCCCCCCCGCCAGCATGGAGGAATGACGACCTGGCTACCTGCCGCGGTCAGGTGTGACACAGGATGGAGCTGAAAGTGTGGGTCGATGGCGTCCAGCGGATCGTCTGCGGCGTCACCGAGGCAACCACCTGCCAGGAAGTGGTCATTGCCCTGGCTCAAGCCATTGGTGAGTGAGTCATGGGGGGAGGAGGGGAGGAGGGGAGGGGGCATGGCTGCCTGCTTTGCAAACAGGAACTTGGGCACGAACTGGAAAAGCATCAGCTCCTTTGTGATGTCACATAATGAGGCATTGTGACATCACAAAGGAGTGGCGCTGCCGCATGCGACCAGTGTGACTGCTTTGAACCAATCATTGTGCTTTGAGGTAAAGAACCTAACACTTCGTTTGGCTCGCACGTCATGTGATTGACAGCTAACTGAAACTCCACCAATTTTTGGCATTAAGATTCTCATTCTCCCACAAAAAAAAAAAAATCAGGAATTTGGCCTGGGCCTCCTTTGTGGAAAATTTGGGTCACAGATATCTGGCTCACTTCCTGACTCTCCAGCAGAAGAGCGGGTGCACGGCAACGGGCCGATTATTTTCAGCATTCATTATTATTTAATTAGTCGCATCGTTTATTCGATCTGATCTTCGGATCGAGTCAACGAGCTAAAACTGCACTCTGCAAGTATCATCGGCGAAAGCACTTCACCGCGACCCACCGAACAGCCATTTGTGAAATGGAGCCCGAATAATTGGTTGGAACGAAACCAACACATCTGCACTGACACTGGGAGTGGAGCTGCTCACCCCTACGGTAGAATGCTGCAACTCTCTGGCATTTGGTTGCTTTCAGCCAAAGGCAAATTCCATGTCCTAATCAAATTGGGCAATAAAAATGTTCGGCTGAATTTAATTGAATAGAATCCAAGTCTGGCTTGGGGGTAACTGGTGAAATGGTTAACATTTTTTTTTTTTGGCCTCTACTGTGCGTGGTGAGAGAACCTGGTTCGAACCCAATGACCTTGACGGAAACTGCCATTTCACCCCTTGGATCTCAGACAGAGCTGTCAAACCCTAACCTTACCCTAACCCTAGCTTGACCCAGCTCTGTAAATGGGTTGCATGTAAAACACAAGTTGTGTAAATAGCTCCAGAATAAGTATATTAAAAAGTTTAAGAACCAGTGCTCCAGACAAAGTATAGTGAAAAGTCTAAGCACCAGTGTTCCAGACTAACTATAGTAAAAAGTCTAAGAAGCAGTGCTCCATAATCCGTGGCCTCTGCATGAGAAATGGCCCGCCCCCTCCTCAGGGGTTCCTACGATCTGAGAGAACACGGCTGCATTGCTCGCGTACGACAACGACGTCCTGGGAGGACGTGACAGCCGCGTTGCCGAGGCTTGCTGTTCACCCCGGTGCTGGCGTTTTAAACGCGAGGCCTGCTGTCCGGTCCACAGCGCCGCCGCCGCCGCCGCTGCCACATGAAAGGCCTCCTCCGCCCTTCTTCTTCTGTGGTTCTGTTTTCCAGGAGAATCGCGCCCCGGCCAGCCCCTCTTATCTCCCGCGGAACAAACGCTCCCTTGTCTCTCCGCTCGCTGCCAAGGCGACCCCGGGGTTCTGTCGAAGCCCCCCCCCCCCCCGCTCCTCCTCCTTCTCCTCCTCCTCCTCCCAGCGCTCCCGGGTCTTTGTGCATTGACGGTCTCCCCCCCCGAAACGTGACAGATGTTCCACTCGGAGCTTCCCTGCCGCTCGCGTGTTTACCGGATGGCTTTAGGGTCAAACGCAGTTCGCTGTTCGTTGCACATCTCGCTCTTCTCCAAGATCCCATAGGCATCGTAGACAACTGCGTTTGCAATGAACTATGGGAGTTTGAGGCGCGAATCCTATCGTTGCTCAATGCATTAATGTCCACAAGGACTACATTTTTAAAAATTGTTCCTTTAAACGGTGAGGCTATGTTCTGCCACTGTAAACGATACCAGATTACATGCGATGGCTGCGCCTACGTTTGAAGTACATGTTTGTTCGGCGTGGACGCAAAAGGGAGTTCTGAATGGAGGTGTGAGCGTTCGCTCGTTTGAAAAACGTCGCAAACGAACGCGCCCCGGGTGTTCAGTCCACCGCGGCCTCCCGCCAAGTCTCTAAGCGAAGCTTTAATAGTGTTCTCCGGGAGCTGGTTTTGTTTCGACAGCCATATATGTCTGAAGGAGAAAAAAAAAAGAAGGAGGGTAGAACAGGAAAAAAAGGCAATTTGGCGCATCCACAAAATAATTTAAGGAGGACCTTAGCGGGGTCTCGGCTAACCGATGTCTGTCGCTGCAAGAGAGGCAGAAGAAGAATCGACATTGCCCCATTGGGAGTGGAAACAAAACTACTGCTGCTGCTGCTATGGGCTTGTTGACATGCTACCTTATCGCACACATTGTAGGAGGAACTCATATTTATAACCGAGCGATTTTTTGCGGGTCTGCTCAGCATTATTAATGCAGTACCACTTAAAAGGTCTGATATGTGAAGGCACATTAATCAACGGTTGAGCGAGTCTGTCTGTTCGATGATCGCCCCGAACAGGAGCACTTTAATCGAGGCCTCCTGCGGTATCGAGCGTGGCAGCAAGCCTCTTACAGACGTGGAATATTTCATATTAATATGTCGCAACCCTTCGCACATTATGGGCAAACGTACAAACTTTCAGATGCACTTTCTGTCGCTTTCAGATGTTGTAGCACAGTTTTCAAAAATACACTGCTGTGAGATATTAATCTTCCTCATTTTTACAGTATCGCGGTGCATTTTATTTCTATGGATGTCAAACCCTCAGTTCACTAAACTACAGCAACTGATGTTTGCCAAGGGATTTCCTTTTTTTTTTTTTTTACTTTTTTTTTAGAAAAAGAGTGCGTGTATTGAAAATCGTGCTCTCAGCAGTCTTCCTTGAAGGCTGCTGGATTTTTCCGGATCGGTTTTCTCTGACGAAGCACTTTTTTATTTTTATTTTTTCCCCTCGTTTCTGCGTCTGGCCTTACGAGCTCGGGGAGGGTTTTCCGCCCGGTAACGAGAGAGCCCCGTCCAGCCGGAACCTTCCGGAACTTTCTGGGGCCCCAGGGGGCTGGAGCTGGAGCCGGCGTCACGTCTCGTGACTCCCCGCTGTTCCTCCTCAGGGTTTCCTGGGGGGGGCGCTCGGTCGATTTGAAACCGAAAAGCAGCCGAGTTTTATAAACTAAGGACGGGTGACCGCCTCCCCCCACCGCCCCGCCGCCCGTGGGCCCGTCCGCGGCTCGGGTTCGAGGGGGTGAGACCTGTTCCTT
This sequence comes from Anguilla rostrata, assembly GCF_018555375.3. Classification (NCBI taxonomy): domain Eukaryota; kingdom Metazoa; phylum Chordata; class Actinopteri; order Anguilliformes; family Anguillidae; genus Anguilla; species Anguilla rostrata. The sequence continues at coordinate 7,024,181 of NC_057951.1, read as the reverse complement.
CGCAGTTCTCCTCAAACCACCCCTGCCAGTGCCGCAGCCGCTCATGTCTCCTTTCAAATTCTCAAGAAGAATAACCCCCCCCCCCCCCTCCTTACTCACCAAGCCTGCTTTGCGAAAATGAACTCCATATGTGAGCATTGGAACAACCCCCTTCCACCCTCCCCAATAAATAAACGAAGGCCAGGCTGATTGTTCTGAGCCAGCCCCTGGGTTGGGATCTGGAAGGCACTTAACGGACCCCACTGAACACCCGAGCGTTGTCGCGTGCGAGCATGTGACGTTTTCCGACCTTCCCCAGTTAATGGAGAAGCGCTCATTTTCGGAGCAGATGACAGAACCGTGATGCGCAGGGCTGCCGTTTTCTACTGGGCAGCGAGTTGCCGGGTCGAGGTACTTCACCAAATTAGCTGGAAAGTTTGTAAAAAGGAAATTCATTTGTCAAAACCAGATCGGTTAAGCATGTTGTGTATTTCTCTGGCAGGATTTCCCTTAATTCTCGGTGGTCCTGTGATTCACTCTGTGTCATTCGGTGGGGGGCCGGGGGGAGGGGGGGTCCATATTGACTCACTCCTTGCTCACAGCTTGCTCAGTGGGCTTGGAATTCACGTAACGTGCGAGCAATGGGCTCTACTTCCTGTTCCATCATGACCTCATTCCCCTGGCAACCGGGGCTGACTGTTGGTCCACCGCCCCCCCCCCACCCCCCCCCCCCCACACTAAATCTGAGAGAAACTGACCAAATTGTAGGAGGGAGGGGAGGGAGGGAGCGAGAGCGAAAGGGAAAAAGAGAGGATTTATAATTAGCAGCAGCTGCCACTTCAAAAGAAGATGATTACGAAAGAAATCAACAGGCAACCCCAATTCAATCAGCGCACTTCTGACTGACATTTGTAATATAATGGCCTTTTTTTTAAAAAGGACGGTAGGGTCATTGAAAAGCCTTTTGCAATCCTAATCAGTCCAGATATTTAGCATATGTGTTCAGTCTGGGGTAATGGTTACAGGGCTGGGCTTGCAGCCTAAAGGTGGCCATTTTGCATCCTTGGGCAATACCGGAATTGCTGCCCTATCTCCAGCTGTATAAATGGATGCTACGTTAAAAGAATTTAAAATCTTAAAAAGTCTTTCTGGATAAGAGCCTCCCCACTATATGCCATTAATGTAAATCAATACATCCTTAAGTACCACCACCCTCCAAAAATAACATTTTTTTTTTTGGAAGGAAGTCATCTTTTGCTGTCACACAGTAAACGGTTTTAACTATAAATGAGGATCTTTCCCGCTGGGCTTGTAGAACGCTCGTGACTGTTTCCCTACACGTCGGCTGTCCAGAAAACGGCGGAGGCACTTCAGAAAGGGGCGTTGAGGTTTTTTGTTTTTTTTTGAGCCGACGAAGAGCCCCTCGGACGCCGCTGATTGTCCTCGAGTGCGGCGGTTACGCTCGTTCGCGGCGCTCTCCTCGTTAGCCGCCGAAGCGCCGGGGCCTAATCACGGAGAGCTCCTTCAGCATCGCTGCGAAGCACGTCTGTTTCGCCAAACGGGAGATTCGGTCAGAATTTAAATGACAGTCGTAGGTTAAGCACGCATAAATATTTTGCGCTCGCGTGGAAGCCTGCTGGGTTACGTTAATCTAATGGCAGAGCGGCCAAAAGCAGAGGCCGGTGTTTTTTTAGCATTCTGAATTGTGTAGTTTTCCCCCAGGGAAATAAAAATTTATACTTTTTTTCCATTGCTCAACCTCCACTGCTTCAGTTTATATCCAGCTGTATAAATGTTCTTACCTCAGCTAGTTGCTAACACCTGAACTGGTTGGATATTTTGAGGTTAAATCGAGGGATGGTGATTCTAAATTTTTTCGCAGGTCGAGGGATAGCATAATGTGCTCAGTTCTGAATCAATTCCTGGTATGGGGAAGAATCTATTTTTAGAACGCATTTTGGCCGGGCGCCACCACTGGTCGTACAGAAAATGCACAAATGCATTAAACCACACATCAGTACCCAAGTTCTTCAATCATAATAAAGTCTTCACTCATACCCGGCCCTAGTTAAAACCCCACGGCCCTCTGGGTAGTGTAGTCCTGCGCTAACGTGTTCGGCCCGTGTGTGTGTGTGTTTTTTTTTCCCAGGGCGCACCGGGAGGTACACGCTGATCGAGCAGTGGCGTGAGACGGAGCGGCACCTGGCCCCGCAGGAGAACCCCGTGGTCTCGCTCAACAAGTGGGGCCAGTACGCCTGCGACGTGCAGCTGGTGCTGCGGCGCACGGGGCCCTCCCTCAGCGAGCGGCCCACCTCCGACGGGGCCGCCCGGGGCCCCGCCCGCGGCCTGTACCGCCAGAGCCTCCCGCCGCTGGCCAAGCTCCGCCCGCCCGGCGCCGCCGTCGCCGCCGGCGACCGCGACCGCTCGCTCCGGCGCAAGGAGCCCAAGCGCAAGTCGCTCACCTTCACGGGCGGGGCCAAGGGCCTGATGGACATCTTCGGGGGGAGGAGCCGGGAGGCGGAGGCCAAGCTGCGGGCGCTGAACGGGCAGAACGCGGCGGCGGGCCCGCGGGAGGAGCTGGCCCGCCTGGTGCGCCTGCAGAAGGACAAGCTGCAGCTGCTGGAGCGGAGGCTGGAGGGCTGCGAGGCGGAGCTTCGGGGGTGGGCGGAGCTCGGGGGCGGAGCCGGGACCGGCTCGGGCCCGGCCCTGGAGGAGGAGATCCTGCGCCTGGAGCGCCACGCCCGGCGGAACGAGGCGGAGATCGAGGAGGAGGAGTTCTGGGAGAACGAGCTGCAGATCGAGCAGGAGAACGAGAAGCAGCTCCAGGAGAGGCTCCAGGAGCTCCGCGCCCGGGTGCAGGAGTGCGAGGCCAAGCTGGGCGACTACCTGGCCCGCGTGCGGGGCATGGAGGCCGGCCTGGAGGCCGAGCGGCTGCAGCTGGAGATGCAGGAGGCCCAGCAGGTGGACGAGGAGGAGCTGAGGGCCAAGGTGCAGAAGGTCCAGGCCGAGCTGGAGCTGCAGGCCCAGCACACAACCCGGCTGGAGAGCAGCTACAGGGCCGTGGAGAGGTCGCTCGGACAGTCCAGCAAGAGGCTACAGGTGAGTCACACGGTCTCTATAGCAACAGGCTACAGGTGAGTCACAGTGCTCTCCATGGCAACAGTCCAGCAAGAGGCTACAGGTGAGTCATATGGTCTCTATGGCAACAGGCTACAGGTGAGTCACAGTGCTCTCCATGGCAACAGTCCAGCAAGAGGCTACAGGTAAGGCACACAGTCTCTATAGCAACAGTCCAGCAAGAGGCTACAGGTGAGTCACACGGTCTCTATAGCAACGGTCTAGCAAGAGGCTACAGGTGAGGCAGAGCTCTCTATAGCAACAGTCCAGCAACATTAAAAACATTAAAACCCTTCTTTTAAAAGTCTAAACTGGCTACACAAGGCACAGCAGGGCCTTGCGTTTGTTTGTGTGATTGACTGACGCATTGACAGTTTGATTGACTGGCCAATCGATTGTTGTATTTCAGGAGAAGGAGCAGGAGCTGGAACAGCTGACTAAGGAGCTGAGGCAGGTGAACCTGCAGCAGTTCATCCAGCAGACGGGCACCAAGGTCACCGTCCTGCCCGCGGTGCTGAGCGAGGAGGAGGCCATGCACCTGGCCACAGGTACGCACCCTCACAGCAGGGCATGATGGGTAACAGAAACCCTCACAGCAGGGCATGATGGGTAACAGAAACCCTCACAGCAGGGCATGATGGGTAACAGTACCCCTCACAGCAGGGATGAGTGCGAACCAAGCAAGGCATGATGGGTAACAGTAACCCACACAGGCATGGGGTACAGACCCACAGCAGGGCATGATGGGTAACGTACCTCACGCAGCATGATGGGTAAATACCGACAGAGGCATGTGTAACGGTATGCTACTGTTAAAAGACATCTATATCTTAATTATGGTAATTGTATGCTCTCAAATTGTTCTCACTGTTCTTGGCACTCAGTTACTCATTAGTGTTGAATTCACAGTCCTCTGTAAATCACCGTGCATTGAATAAAGGGATCAAACGTTAGCATGTGCTATTACTCAGGAAAGGGCTTGCGTTAAGCCCATTATTTCTTATTTTGAAGACGAAAAAAGCAGAGAAAAGGTGAAGAAAGGATAATGAAACACCCTGCGCTTCGCGAGCGGAGCCTTACGCGTTCGTGACGAAGGGCCGTTTCCCGCCGCGCCGGTTTCTGGCAGCGGGACGAGCCGATCGATCGATGACAGCCCCGCGCGCGCGCTTTACCGCAGCGGCGTCACTCCCGGTCTCCAGGGCGACGGCTGCCGGGAGACAGACCGCCGGCCGGCCGACTCCCTGCGTCGCCCGCGTCGCACTCCCTACGATCGCCTCGCCGTCGTCCCCGCGGCGTCGCGCCGAGGCGTACGGCCAACTTTCCAACGATCCCCCGGCGCGGTGGTTCTCAAAACTACCGTGTGCGCTGGGTTTCATTCCAACCTCAACAGCAACCCCACAGTTTTAACAGAGCTGTTCGTTTTTCTTAATTAGGTGCCCTTCGTGTTTCGGAGCTGGAGTGCCCCAGTCTTATCCAGAAAGAGCCAGTGTGGGTGCGCACACCTGATTCCACTAATCAACTGCTAGCGTCGTTGCTAAGTGACCTTGATTAGCAGAAACAGGTGTGCGCACCCACACCGGCCCTTTCTGGATGAAAACATGAATGCAGCATTGCAGTATTGAAATTACAAGGAGCACTCCATACGGAAGTCTGCCAACGTTAATTAAATGAATAAAATGACTTGAGTGAAAGAAAAAAAAATTAAAACGCATGTAATTGATATCAGAATACAAAGAGGTCTGTGGGCTTTCAGTAGCACTGCCAAGCTCATGCAGCAATACCAGTCTGAGAAGCAGAATGTTTTTAAAAGATTTAACTGCACCCTTCCCCCAGCTTTGAACAAAATGGCCGACCGGTTGTACCAAAAAGGTTTCACTTGACCGACATCTACCTAAACATACAGTACCCAAGCTGAAGGGAGTAGAAGGGAAACTCACTTAAAAAATGACAAAAAAAAGTTCATTCACTAACTTGGAGTTCCGGTTGAAGCTGCTCCAGAAGGCGAACTGAAATCCCCAGGACGGCCTGCCCTGTTGTTTGGTTCGTCTTCATGTGTGCAGAGCTGCAGGTCTGCCTGACTATGTGTTTATGCTAATTGTTTATGCTGGTGTGAATGGGCTTGCACTTTCCCAAAGCAATGTGCAGGCCAGATTCACCTCCTGGGCATCAGCCAATGAAGCGGCGCCGTGATTACATGGCCCAACACTGCCTCTCTGTGGTCACTCTGGGGTACATCAGGACTGGTGGCACATTGCTTTATAATAACTAAGGAACAGCATCAGAGGTTTATGTCCAGAAGCTGAAAACAGCTCCCCTCAGGGTCCTTGATATTCAGATCCCTGGTTCATTCTTTCAAACATTTTTTTGCATCATTTTGTGATGTTGACCTTCTGTTAAGTGACCGTTTCGGTGGTGTTGCAAATCGGCACAGTTAAATTTTGGTATGTTTATCATCTATGCGATGTCTTTAGAGCTGCCGATGCCTATAAAAAGTACATTTAGATGTTTTTTTTGTGGGGGGGGGCGGGGTTCTATTATCAATGGTTTTAGTTTAATAACAATGTTATATTTAAATGCTATGTCAGCACGCCATATTCCAATAATTATATTCCAGCATTACTTACTGGATAGATATTATTATTATTGTTATTACGGATATTACATAGCATTTAACAAGCATAAGGTGATAGCATTTTGTCTGCAGTTGTGGCCGATACGTGCAGCCAAATGTAAAAGGTATTCTCTCTGGTTTCCTTGTGTGTAGACCCGCCCCTGCAGTCTGATTCGCTGAAGCGCCCCGGCTCCTCCCGCCAGCTGCCCAATGACCTGCGAGTGCTGCAGAACCCCCTGTCGTCAGGATTCAACCCCGAGGGCATCTACGTCTAATCCAACCCCCTTCGACAGTCTTCCATGGGAGCTCCGCCTCCTCCTTCAGCTGTCTGCTGGCCCCGCCTCCCTGTGGGTGGGACTGTTATCTGGCTCCTCCTCCTCCTGAGAGGTCTCCTGTCAGATTCAACCCCAATACAAGACAACAACCTTCTGGCTCTGCCTCTTCAGGGGATCCTCCCCTCTGGCTCCGCCTCTTCAAGGGAACCTCCCCTCTGGCTCCGCCTCTTATAGGGATCTCTCCTCCCCTTTCTGTAGCAGTGACCAGGCCCACCTGTCCACAGTGTGTTGTGTCCTCTTGGAATCGGAGGATCCGGTTGGTGGACTGTCACTAAAAGCCCTTGGGACTGAGCACTCCCTGTTCCCTTTAACATGTTATCCTGCCTGTTCCCTGCTTGCGAGGGCATCAGTTAACAAAAGCCTTATCTGCACATCTTCTGTCTGGAGAGGGGGCGGAGTCAGTTCTCTCTCTGGAGAGGGGGCGGAGTCTGTTTTCTCTCTGGAGAGGGGGGCGGAGTCTGTTTTGACTCCAATAGTCAGCAGTACTCCTTGAGGGAATAGCAGAGCGAAGATGCTTGTGAGTTCATATAAGCAGGAGATAGCTGCTCATCAAGGACCAATGAAGGACCGTGACATGTGACCCTCTTCACATTTCAGTATTGTGAAACTTTCCACAGTGTTGGCGTGAAAAAAAATAGCCAAATTGCAGATAAGAGTTTGTGAAAAGCTTGTGATCACATGGTTGATTTCTGCAGTTTCACCACTAGGGGGCGGTGCTCCTGTCCTACAGAGCCTGCATTAAGCTACCTGCCTCTGTGCTGGTGAATAAGACAGACACAGCCAGAGCATCACTGATTTATGAGTCTGTTGACACTCGTGCACAGCCTCTCCTGATTTCCACAGGGAAAAACACATTACAGTGGCTTCCCCACTGTTCATTGCAGTCTGTCTGATTGACAGATTGATGCCTTTTGGTTCGACTGACGCATTGCATATGGAAAAATGGGTCAGCAGTCGATCACGTGAGATAGGAATGGAGCGTGGTCCTCTACGCCTCTCTGCATTCCTCAATTTCCCAGAAGTCACTGTGTTTTTTTTTATTTACCTTTATCAATATTATCACATTATAGGCTAAGTTTGAAGCTGTAGTCTTCTCACGGTTCGTAAGCTTGTGTGGGTTCCTTAGACTATGGCGCGGCGCCTGGAAAAAGTGATCAAATCGAGGCAGACAAGGAGGTTTCTTACTGAGAAGGTGTCTGATTAACTGAGACTCTGAGCACGTGCAAAACCTTTTAGCGCATGCAAAACTCATAACACAACCAACCACTGGTGCACAACAAATACCACGACCAATCATCGGCCACGTTATTGGCTTTGCGTGTGCTAAAGGACCAATCATCAGGCCCCGTGTGTATTACAGCAGCCGGTGGAATGTGCGGTTATTATCAGTTATTGTCAGTTCAAATTGCAAGTGAGGGCAAGTGTAATTCTGCCTGTTTAGGGGTGACTTCCTTAACATCGGGAAAACAAAGTAAACGAAGAGGTTGTTTCTGGTTCCTGGCAGAGCAAATATCAAACATAAATCTGTTTTATTTTATGTCCAATTAATGAGGGCAGACTTCTGCACATAGTTATTTCTAAATCAATTTAAAAATATGTTGTGGAAGATAAAATGTTATCTCTGTAATTAGTTTTTGAAAGCGTGGGCCGCACAGTTGGTTTGTGGGAGTGGGGTTTTCGCAGGAAGTCTGGCAGGCAGGAGGGCAGTAAACGGCACTGCTGGGAGAACGAGGGGGCGGAGCTGCCTGTGACCAATCGTTTCTTTTCTGCGGAGCACAGAACATTCTTCCGATTGGTTCTGACAGTGATAGGTGATTGACAGCTCATTGTAGCTCCACCTATTATGGGGTTTTTGAAACCTCCTTCCTCGTTAGAAAGGAAGACTGCAACACAAAAGCAAGAAAGATGCAGTTAGGTCTTGTGTCAATGCGACATAGCTGAAGGTTTTTTGCAGGTATTTCCCACAGAATTGGCTGTTTTTGAAGTGTTGCCGGTGGTTGATTTTGATAAGATTTTTGCATTCAAATGACATCAAATATATCTTGAGGCATATCTGGAGCGACAGTCTCTCACTCCCAAACACAGTCGCTCACTCCCCAACACAACGACTGCAGCGACAGCCTCTCACTCCCAAACACAGCAACTGCAGAAACAGTCTCTCACTCCCAAACACAGCAACTGCAGCAACAGTCTCTCACTCCCAAACACAGCAACTGCAGCAACAGTCTCTCATTCCCAAACACAGTGACTGGAGATAGCTACTTAACCAAAGAGCTAGCTAACTAGCAACCAGGGGAGAAAGAGATGACAACCAGTAAGTGGGAAAAATATGGAAAGATATATTGAAGAGTGGCAAAGTGAAAATGGCCTGAATTTAAGAGAACAAATAAAGTGTCAGTTGAAACAAGGTAGTGTAATTGCATTAATGGCAACAAATGCCTTTGAAGTAAATGCAGTGCCTTCTTATTTTCCAGACTGGGAGGCAATCCATCAAAAAGAGGAAGAGAAAAGCCAGAGACTCAGAGTTTCAACACGGCAGTTTCTGCACTCTCACTGAGCTACACTTTATTTCTGATTATATGTCTAATAATACAAGGTCATTTAGGACCTCATTTTTTTTTTTATGATGGTAGTTTTCAAAGGTAGCAATGCTGTTGGAACTTTGAAAGGCTGGTTTGATATGGCATGGGCTTTTTGATTTGGTATGGGTTTTGATTGGCCATTGTTGAGTTTGGTGGTTTTGATTGGCCATTGCGTGATTTGGGCTGGTTTTGATTGGCCATTGGGCTGGATTTGGACTGGTTTTGATTGGCCGTTGGGCTGGTTTTGATTGGCCATTGGGCTGGATTTGGGCTGGTTTTGATTGGCCATTGGGCTGGATTTGGGCTGCTTTTGATTGGCCATTGGGCTGGATTCGGGCTGCTTTTGTGATGGGCTAACCCTGCTCCCAGCCTCTGGACTGTCCGTTTCTGGGGTGGGTGGCTTGGTGTGGCCTTACGCTCTCACCGTTTCTACCCGGGAAGTGGAAAATCTGTTTTTTTTTTAACATAGCCACGAGCACTAAATTCCTGAAGTCCATTCTTCAAGACACGTACTGAATGCATTTATACGTGCAGGACTTGCACTGAGGGGTAGAAACGCACCCATTGCTGTAAACCTTCCTGTCGATCCTGTATGCCTGTTAGCAGTTGAGCCGTCTGTTGTTTAAATGAAGGACATTTGTACAGCTATCAAGACTTTGCCGATGTGTGGATTTAGCATTTGTTCGGCTGAGGCGATCAAAAGCATGCCTTATACAACAAATGTGTAAATAAGTTACGATGGTAGTTTAAAAATAAAAAAAGTATTTTTGAATATGTGTAAAACAGCACATTGTTGTGTACAGCTAATATAAACTAACGTTTTTCTACTACGTCACCTTTAAAAAGTGAGCTACAACTAAAATATCACCGGTTAAATCTTGTTGGAATTGAGACTGAGCATATGAACCGTGCGTGCGTATGGAAATGCTATTATATACGATGTATAGTTTGGTAATTGCATGTTTTTTTTTCTTCTATTATGTCTGCTGCTTGCTTTGCTCACATTGAGGTGTATATCTAAGATATGATACAGTAATAAACATTTCATGTCCTAACTGCATTTTTGCGAATGGTTCTGAAAATGTTTTTATGTTAAGAAATGGAGCGCACCAATCTTTCGCAATAACAGTCTCTTAATTTCGTAATAGGAAGTTGTAAACGAACGAACGGCCGTGCGTATTTCGCGTCTGACGCCATCGTTATCAGCAGTGGGCAGGAAACCTCGTGGAATCACGAGCCCGTTTTCCCGCTCACCGAAGAAACATGTCACAGTTGTGATACGAATTCACCCAAATTATCTGCAGATGATAATACAAACACCCACAGTCATCTGCTTCAAGGGATGCTGCTAAAAATTATGAAAAGTTATTCCCATTGACCTATTGACCTTTAGTATGGTCTATACGGCTGGCTTGGATGCCGTGAGCGACTTGTCGTTATTTCTGAAATTTTCAAAATGAATCGCATATACTTGCCCTCCATCCATCGAGTAACATGGCGCGTCAAAGTTCCTATCTTTCAGAAATTCCTGTAAGAGAGAATACACAGTCATTTATGTTTCATTGCAAAGTCTCTGTCTTAGCTGTCTGTGAGATACTGGTGAAAGGACTGAGGGGAAATGTAGTTCAACACCAAACTGGAAGACCGGTTTTACTTAGCATGATAAGAGTTGCACCAACGTTTGATTCAAAGCTTATTAAAAATGAATCATGCTGTATTTGGTATATATTACTACCACAATAAACATGGGTAATAAAGGATGCATCTAACAAACTGTGGTGAATTTTTCCTTTTATTTTATGAAGCATTTTGTGTCTTCTTGCAGTTGCCAGCTTGTGTAGTGTTGCATAGCGTTGATATAGAACAATTTCTGACTAACTGCATAAATAATATTCCAAGGGGCCTGAAAGTTAAGACCCTTTGTGCAGAGGCTAAATTTTGTACATTTTCACCCATTTTGTACTGTTCTGTTTAAAGCTTTATAACTCCAGATGTCAACATCACACAAACACTAGTAATGGCTTAAAGAAGACCCTTTTACCATTTATTGTCATGCCTTATTTATATTCTAATATGTAAAATATGAGAAGTGAATATTCTATCTGTTTTAAGTGTTTTAGTCTTTAAGAGTGTTTAAGAGACTTAGTTCTCTTCTTTTTTTATTTTTTAGTATGTTTGTCTTATCCCATTGACAGGTCTTGAAATGAGTAAAACTGTCCCACCGCATTGGTAAATTTCTCTTAAACAGAAATAAGATTTTTTTTACATCTACAAATAAGACTTAAGATCAACTTGTTTTTTTGAGTTTTGAAGAAACCCGTTTCTTACACAGCAGCTCGGTTCCGTGCGATCGGCCCGTTGTGGGATTCTCCTCTGGAATGCCCAGAGGCCGGAAAGCACCGGAAAGAGCGAGCACAGTCGCTCCTGTCGCCCGCAGCCACCGCAGGCTCTCTCACGCACAGCACAGCTCACAAGCTCCCTTACGTAACAGACCGGCTACAGCAGAGGTCCTCAATCTTACCCAGAAGGCGAGTGGGTGCGGCTTGTTCCAACCAGCAGCTGCACTGATTCTACTAATCAACCACTAGAGTCTTTGCAAAGGATCTTTATTAGTAGAATCAGGTGTGACTGCTGGTGACAGCCACCCCACCGCCTCTGATAATGAGACCCTGGCTACAGGCTAGCTACAGGTTAGCCTCGCACCTCAACCCGTCGCAACCGCGCAATCGAAGAGGGTCAATAATTTGAACGCTACTCGAGCAATCATTGGAGATGTGCCAAAGATAATTTACAGTTTTTTTTTAAATGTACATGGGATCTTGCTTTACAGTAAAAAAAAAAAACCTTTAAAAGGGTTTATGAAATGAAAAAGCTTCCCAGAAAAGGGCTGCTGGCTGGCAATTAACAAGAAAACCACGTGAACAAACTTGTTTTGTACTGCCAGAGAGAAAACGAGTCCCCAAACAACTCCAAATAAGATTTAAAAAAAAAAAAAAAAAAAAACTGGTTTGGACAAATTTGTTTTTTGCTGTTTCACCCCAGCCGCTCCAGGGAAGGGGCAGAGATGTTTTTGTGCTTCTTCAATCACATGACTTGGGTTAACGCATGACCTACTGTGCATTCTTCTGGTCTGATTTCTAGTCAGCTGATGTTTTTTTTTTCTTTCTCTTCAGTATTTCTGGTCTCCTGATTGAACCTGCAGTGTGCGCAACGATGCCTCAACATCTGGTCACGCTAACGCTAACCCTTATCGCCAATGGCGATGTGGAGGGCCCCAGCAGCAGCGCTAATGCTAACCCTTATCGCCAATCGCTATGTGGAAGGCCCAGCAGCAGCGCTAATGCTAACCCTTATTGCCAATGGCTATGTGGAGGGCCCCAGCAGCAGCGCTAATGCTAACCCTTATCGCCAATGGCTGTGTGGAGGGCCCCAGCATCAGCGCTAACGCTAACCCTTACCGCCAATGGCTATGTGGAGGGCCCAGCAGCAGTGCTAACGCAACCTTACGCCAATGGCTATGTGGAGGACCCGTAGCAGCGCTAATGCTAACCCTTATCGCCAATGGCTATGTGGAGGGCCCCAGCAGCAGCGCTAATGCTAACCCTTATCGCCAATGGCTATGTGGAGGGCCCCAGCAGCAGCGCTAACACTAACCCTTACCGCCAATGGCTATGTGGAGGGCCCCAGCAGCAGCGCTAACGCTAACCCTTACCGCCAATGGCTATGTGGAGGACCCCAGTAGCAGCGCTAACGCTAACCCTTATCGCCAATGGCTATGTGGAGGGCCCCAGCAGCAGCGCTAACACTAACCCTTACCGCCAATGGCTATGTGGAGGGCCCCAGCAGCAGCGCTAATGCTAACCCTTACCGCCAATGGCTATGTGGAGGGCCCCAGCAGCAGGACTCAAATCTCCTGCACTACCGACACACTTTATTTGTATTGGAGCACGTCACTTAGTATTTTTACTACACCTTAAACATTATTATTGTTTAGTTGTTTGACTTTGCTGGATGAAAAGGACCAGTCTTGCTGTGGTTCTCAAATAATGAAACGCAATGGTAATTTTCTCACTGATATTTATTTTAGAACTTTTCTTAAAACAATTTCAGACAGGTTACGCTTCAAGCACTAACAAAAAGTGCATCAATCTGAGAAATCCTTGAAAAATCCACACATTTCTTCTACAATAACATTTGACATAAGTTCCATCATATAATGTATGTTTGACAAAAAATATTTACACAAACGCGGGCCACTGTTTTAGGCAATATCACAACTGGAAATGCAGCGCATTTGAGGCAAAACAGCTAAGAGCAGCATTGAATATAAAAAATGAACGTATATACATACAGTATATATAAATAATTGTATATATAGTTATTTAAAGACCATAATCTTTATGAGATTGTCTCCTCTCTTGAACATTCTCATGAAAATGTTCAAACTGAGCCACTGTGCCTCTCAACACCTCACGGAATGTCTTACCGAAATAAAATTTTCCTTTAAAAATGGATCTAAAGTCTTGAACTTGGGAAACGGGTATGGGACGGTGCTCAAGTGTGACGTGCCCGCCTTCCCCCCAGTTTGAAAACCGAATCGCTTCTGTTACGAGCCAAAATCTTTTAAAGGACACCACTTGTGAGCAGTGCTTTGCCAGGCGGACACCTGAATCTACTCCATTTTAAATTTGTAACATTCCACAATGGCGTAAACGATGAACTCAGTCCCCAGTAGTTGTAAACATTTGTGCACGGGGCTGGTAAGGGAATGTAGGAACACAAGGAAAACTGGATGGAATTTATTTCCCAACACTGGGGAGCCATTTTTTGGTTTCAGTAGCCGAATTCCTCGCTTAAATTTGTCAAATTTGTTAAAAATTTTTCTTCTGACAGAAGCACAGTGGTTCTGGTAGGTTTCTGTCCTGTGGCTGAAACAATGTTTAGTTTGGTGTTTGAAGTATGTTTGAGTACGGCAACATAACAGATATGCAAATGTGTGCATACACACACACACACACACACACACACACTCTCTCTCTCTCTCTCACACACTCACACACACAGAAAGGGTCTCTTCTAAGACTACTGCCTATTCATTTATTAGATGTATATATGAAAATATATCCAAATTTGGATACAGTGCTTGGACTATATCAGGAATGGGTGGGGACATGGGTCTAAGCAAAGAACAAGTGCACTTCACCTTGCAAAGAGCAAAACACCTGGCATTTTATCATTTACACTTCCATATTCTAAAAAAGTTACATTCAATATCAAAATTCAATTAAGGTGCCATTGTACCTTGCGCCGTTTTTTCTTAACGTATCGTATACGTGAGCATCTGTGCAGGAGAACAGGTCCATAAGGGACGCACGCGTCAGAGCCACAATGTCTGAGGAGTAGGCGTTACATCCGCAGGTCAAAGCATTCTTTAAACATTATGACATTATAAGCGCTCTAAAAGGGTTCACCTATCAAGCCAAGGCTAACCAACACAACAGGCTCATATAAAGCTTTGGGTCTATTTTTTACATGAAATGTATATTGTTTTACATGAAATGAATACACTCAATGTCCTATTTAAACGCGAATAAGCATTTTCCGTAAAACACTAACGCCGAACGAACCGTCAAAATAAAGCAATATTAACAGCAACGTTCTTCTGTTCGTTTAGTTTAAATACGCAAAGAAAAGACAGACACATGTCGCGATTTGACGAGCAGAAAGTTTTTTTTTTTTGCCAGCTGGCTCTTTATGTCGCTCCGTTTTCCGTCTTTGGGGACTCGTCTGGGTTTTCGTCATCCAAACTGTCCTCGTTTGCCGCAGGTGAGCACGATTCGTTCGAGGAGTCAAAGTCTGGAGGTGCTGACTCGCTATTCTGAGAGAGGGGAGCCGACACGCACCGTTTATCCAGCGACAGCGCGGATGACAAGCCGGGAAATGCTGCAGCCGCGGCTGCTTGCGCGGGGAGTCCGGGGTAAAGCAAGGGGAACGGGTTGGCCACTGCTGCGGTACCTGGGTAGAAATACTTCTCTAAATTGGATTTGTCGAACAGCGGCATATAGGAGGCAGCGGCGGAGGGGTTAATGAAATAGAATGGCATGCAGAAGGGCGCTTGCTGTCCGACAGAAACACCTCCTAGTCCCATCAGCGAGTTCAGCAGAGCCACGTCCGGTCTGTTTGTCAGATCCGGGCTTCCCATCCCAATACCTGCCGAGTCTATTTTGGTTTTTTTCGCAGGATGGTCGTCCCCAAATTCCTGCTTGATTTTGACCGATTTGGGTCCTTGCGATTTATATTCTTTGTCAAATTTCCCGTCGTATTTCTCCGCTTCGCCGCCGTATCCACTGTCGGTGTCGGTGTCGTTCTCGTTAAGCTCCCCGTTGTGTGTCCTCTGAATGACTGGTACGCAGTTGGCTTGGCTTTCCGCTTTTTGGCCGTCGGGCTCTTGGACTGTGGCGGCGCTTTTGCCCTCGGATGGCTGGTGCGACAGAAGCGGCGCGCTGGGCAAAAACTGCGCGGAAACTTTGTGCAAATGATTAATGAGCCGCGTGCATCTCTGGTCCCTCGCAGTCCAGTTCTCGAACCTGCTGAGGTACTGCATTACTTCCTTTGCACAGGTTTGAAAGCCAGAATGGAAAGCATCTAAATCAGTCTGAATGGCGGCTTTCATCGATCGGTCTCCTATGACAGATGCATTAGAAATAGTTAACAGCAGAAATCTTGAGCAACATACATTTTCATAGCTACGCTGGCAGATGAGGTACGCAATAATCTGACAAGAAAATAAGGGGTCAACAGTGGGCTCGTGCTTAAATTCAACGGCATGATATGGGCTATATTTTATACAATGACAGCGTCCTTTTTTCGTTCTTTCGGTTTCGGGTAACTTCCAACTGGAAAGCTTGATAGACGTTCGGTGTTATGCAACTTACCGCTCTGCAATGCAACGATCTTCTGGTGCTGTTGCTCCGTGACAGCGGTCAGGGTGTTTAAATGCTTCAAAGTTAACTCGAGAACAACAGCTTTCTCCAAATGCCCCAATGTCTGCGGACAAAAACAAGAATTGGACACGTTCGAGATGATCGGTATGCATTAAAAGACATTAAAACCTTTAAAGAACTGCATGCGCAGAACTTCGCACGTGTCCGGACTCGGTTAACCTTTACAAAAAGACGTCTGACACAGCTGGGGATAAACTCCATGAAAATAGACCTACCGTCAATTTCAGATGTTCGGGCAACAGATCTTTCAACTGTCCGATACATTCGTTAATCCTGTCTCGTCTCTTCTTCTCTATTAATCTGTGAGGTAACTTGTAAGCTTCCTGTTGATGAAAAAAACAAACACTCTGTAAATACAACGGAGAGTAAAATGACATTAGAATAACCATGTCGCATGCAATCACCAAAGAATAAACCAGCCAATTTAAAAGACAAAACGTTCACCCAGCAAAACAAAATTTAAGCTTACGGTACCTTGCTCTCCTCTCTCTTCATGGCTCTTTTTGATTTGCACATGTAGAGCGATGAATATTCGACCCTGTCATAAAACAATGCTCACTTGTCAGACTTTGCACAACAATCGTAAAATAAAATGTGAATAATAATAATAATGATAATAATGATAATAATAATAATAAATTTACCCAAGAAAATCCGCGTGGTCCAGCAATTGCCTCTCTTGCAGACGTGATATTCTTTCATCCATAACTTTCCTGCTTGCAAGTGCGTTTAGGGGGATATTGAGCAGTTGGTCTACATCCACTGGTGCAGTACTTTAGAATGACAACCAGTTCGTCTCTGCGGTCACTTTGCAACCAGTTTGTGTGTAACCAGAGCGCACGCGCGTCTCCAAACAGAACAGCTCCCAACTCACGTGTAAAATGCACCAACTCGCGCACTGGCAATTATGGGTTCGTTAAATATTGTCCCTTCCTTTTCAAGCAATCCAAAAGACGGTATTTGTTAATGGTATAAACTCTATAGGATACGTTCTAGAATAATAACGGCAATACTTATTAACATTCGTGAAAAGTTCTGGAGAACTCTACAGCGGCGTGCACCTCCCTCTGCAAAGACCACATGGAAATAAATGTGCCCGGGACACAAGTAGACGGCTCCTATGTGATGTGCAGACAGTCTTTAGCCAACGTGAAGATAAGCTACTCCTCCTTAACCCTTTCCTGGCTCACCAATCACTCTCAAAATCAGCCTACCGACAGGGCATAACCAGTAACCATAGCAGCAAGAAACATTTCGTGCTGAAACATGTGCTGTACAAGGCGAAAATAGGAAGGGCTTATTTTCATTGGACGCCACTGAGCATTCACCAGCCAATCGGGGTTTTGGGGGAGATTTTAGTTTTACTTTTACTCTCGCAGTTTGGGAAGAAAAAGGGGAACGCAGTCGCTCGTGCGGACAGCCCATACAGTAGGTATACAGTATATGTAAGCAAAGCTGTGAAGTATAACGAACATAAACTATACGTAGCATTATATTTGGGGAAATGGCACATACCGTGCAGTCGTCATTGCCGTTTAATTGCAAGCATTTGCAAAGGTGCAATTATTATTTTATTTTTATGCTGACCGTTCCTAAACTAAATCTGTTATATTGCCGAAACAATATTAAATTTACATTTGTGTAGGTCTACTACAATATCACAAAGACCCATCTTCTGAATTTGAATATGTACCGTTTATTTATTGTTACACCCGTCGCATCACGTGCATTCAGTGCATGGTCATACGTAGCCTAAGTATTCCGCCACCTGACAGTCAGCCTGAGGTTTTACCTGCAGTCTTGCAAACAGAGAACAGAGCCAAGTGTATTTTGAACGGACCTGAAGTCATGCAATTGACAGTTAACCGTGCTGCCGCCACGGAACGATTACAACGAAGACACTCAGTGGAGCGCGTAATAACGCACTAGATCAACTAGATAAGAGGTTTACGAATGCCTTCCGCTCTGAAGCATGCTTAAATGCCTTACATAATATTGTTCGACTGCATGTTATATTGTTGGTAAATAATTTCAGGATGTTCACCGATAGGCTGGCACAGTACCAGCCTATGTCCTGTGCGGTATGGACGGGTGTAGCCTATTTCCATTTATAATAAGTTAGCCATATCATGGAAAAAACGTTTTCGCTGAAGGAAGCCTTTTTCATGCACGTTTTACTCCCACAAAATATTTAAAATCGTTTTGCACAATGAATTAGTAAAGAAACTGACATTCATCCTTTTGATGCACATTGCTTGGCGTAATTACGGATTTATCCTGAACAGAATTTCACGCTTGAGAATCTTTTTACTTCTGTTAAAGCTATCATCGCCTGCTTTGCTCCAGTAAAACAGAAACCTATTTCATGTTCCATTTTAAACAAAATTTCATGTCACATGTTTCATTTTTCAGTTGCCAAATAATTGCTGGGAATGTTTGAGAGATTCAAATAGAGTTCTTTTGAATGAAAACATTCACGAATCGTTGTTAAATATTTTGATAGAGGTTTTTATAATTAACCCGATAATAACATGAACTATCATTGACGTTAACTACAGGGTTATTTTCTGAATGTCCTCTGGCCCCACGTTCACAGGCAACGTTGTGCGGCCGCCAAGGAAACGTGTTAAATACAACTCCGGCGAGCAATGCAGACGCCACCTTAATCCGTCTTAAAGTTGGTAAAGCCACTAGGCCTCAAATGTGATCAATTCGCTTACTTCACCGAAATTAAAAGCCTCGTGTGCGCACGCCAACCCAAGACGCGGCTATAGCGCACGACCAAAACGCACTCTGCGTAACCTAATACTTCTGGAGTGCTTCTGTCATTTTTAACTGAGCCGCGGTCAACAGGCAATAAAACGGAATGACCATAAGAAAAAAAAAACAGACTGCAGGACATTTGAGATGCGAGTCACGTGATACCACTGCGCACAAAACAGGCAGGTTTTACATGCGGAGTTCACATTGCGGGGATACCCCTTAAGTTTACAGCTATTGCAGTTCTTTATTTTAATTTTTATAATATATTTAAAAGAAGTCAGACACATACTTATAGTTTTGAGCAAAGGGAACATGGCCTCCATAATTAAAATAAACAAGTAAATCAGATCAAATCAGCACCACCTTTAGCAGCAATTATTGCAACCAAATGCTTCCTATAATTCGATATCACTCTTCTTTGCCGAACTGCTTTAATTCAGACAAATTGAAAGGGTTTTCAAGAATGGACTCCTCGTTTCAGGCCTGGCCACAGCATCTCTATAGGGTTCAAGTCAGGACTTTGACATGGCCACTTCAAAACTTTCATTTTGTTTCTATTCAGCCATTCAGATGTGGACTTGCTTTTGTGTTTTGGATCACTGTCTTGCTGTATGACCCAATTGCTCTTCAGCTTCAGCTCACGGACAGATGACTGGACATGCTTTTTTTTTCCAAATCCAAGATACGCATTGCCGATTCTCTTGGTTAGCACTGGTTTCTGCATAGCTACTATCCCATGAGTCCCATTTTCGCCCAGTCTCTTTCTTATTGTGGAGTCATGAACACTGATCTTAGCTGAGGCTGGAGAGGCCTAGCAGCAGTTCTTTGGATGTTCTTCTTGGATCTTTTGTGACTTGTCTCCATGTTCTTGGATACATTTTTTGAGGCCGGCCACTCCTGGGAAGATTCACCACTGTTCCAAATGTTCTCCATTTGGAAATAATGGCTCTCACTGTGGGTTGGTAGAGTCCCCGAGCCTTACAAATGGCTTTGTTACTTTTGTTTCTAGATTGATATATTTCAAAAACTTCTCTTCTCATCTCTTCTGGAATTTCCTTTGATTGTGGCATAGCATAATGTAGAATCTTTGTGGCGATGACTTCACTCTCAATATTAGTGGTTTAGATTCAACAGGGCCACGTTCAATCAGCTGAATTTTCAATTTTCAATTAAATTTGGGCAGTTGGTTGACTGAGTAACTAAAGGGGACAATTACTTTTTCACATGGATGATACGAGTGTTTGATAACTTTTTGCATTAAATAAATTAAATAATAAAAAAAAAAGTATTCTGTGCTTACTCAGTTTCCCTTTCGTCTAAGATAACATTTTGTCTAAATATCTGAAACCATTCAGTGTGACAAATATGCAATTATAGAGGAAATCAGGAAGGGGGCAGATGCTTTTTAACAGCACTGTGTTTGATTAAAAGGGGGACATACTTTAGGAAAGTAAAATATGTAATGCTGTTTCTCTTCAATAAAAATGAGTTTAAAATTAACAGCAGTAATGCAGTATGTTGTAGGCCACATTGACGAGTAACCCATCTGACTGGTTACCAGAGGAATAGAGATGAGGAAGTTGACACAAATGCCGGGGAAGAATCCACCTCAAAAGCCTGGATATTCCATGTATTTTTGATCACATGAGATTAAGGCTTAAGCCCTCACATGACTCTGGATCACATTTAGGCGTTGTACCAGTCATGTGACACCGCCCTTTCTCCCTCCCTCCCCCCCCCACTCCAGGAGGGTGTGAGAGCTCACGCAGCTGAGCATGCATGCGCCCACAGGCGTGGAAGCAGGCTCGGTTGTGTGTCTGTGGTGGAGGCCTCCCCCAACCTCCCTTTCTTTCCCACGGCCGTCTGTTCGGCTCGGCCGCTGATTACCAGCCTGTGAGAGTTGTGTGTCGGAATCCCCCCTGCGTGTCCGCTGCGCCCCCCCCACCTCCCTCCCTCCCTCTGAGCACTGCTCTATATGTGGCTCGGAGGAACCCGCTCCAAATGTTTTCCATATTAGCTCAGAGCCGTCTCTGATTTCCAAATAGCAGCGGTCGGTTCCCGGGCTGTGCCTGGAGACCCAGCTATTTGTGGGGCGGGGGGGGGGGGGGGGGCAGGGCAGTTAGAGGCGGGCAGTTCAGGAGGAGAGACGGAGAGAGAGAGAGAGAGGAAAGGCAGCGTCGGAGAGAGAAGCAGACGAGCAGGAATGGGGACGGAGGAGGAGAAGCGGCAGGCCGGCGCGGGCCCGGCGGCGGGGGACAAGAGCAAGGCGGCCGGGGGCGGCCCGGAGGGGAAGGGCGGCGGGGGCGGCGAGGCCGGCAGGCCGAGGCCGGGCCGGCGAACCTTCTGCAGCTGCCGCTTCCCGCTGCTGGTGGCCATACTGCAGCTGCTCCTGGGCGTCGCCATCACGGCGCTGGCCTTCGTCATGACCAGCATCAGCCCCTCCCTGCTGGCCAGGGAGACCCCACACTGGGCCGGGATCATCGTAAGCTGAGGAGGCCCTCCTCTCCACCTACCGCCCTCCGTCTCTCTCTCTCTCTCTCTCTCTCTTCTCCACTCTTTCCCTCCTTTACCCCCCCTCCCTTTCTCCTTCCTTTGTCCTCTTCAGCCTTTTCTGTTCTTTCTCCCCTTTCTTTACTTTCCTCTTTCTCCTCCACGTGCCCTCCTGTGACATTCTCTCTCGCTGTTGGAGTGTCTGCATGATTGGGTTGCATGCCACGGCTGCCTGCCCCCCCACCCCCTCCAGGGGCCAAAAATAGCCACAAGAAAATATGCATGCGCCGCCCGCGGCCTACACACACACACACACACACACAGCTCACATTCGCACGGCAGAAATGCCCAAGACTGGGGGAAAAATAAACAACCCAAACCACACCCGTACTTGTGGAAACTACTGAAGAAACTACCATCTAGCAGGTTTGAGGTCGTGGTGATCTCCTCTAGCCAACGAGCACAAGGTCTCCGTTTCCTTAGCCGTGTTTTGTTTTGTAAGTGGCGAACAAAAGCACACAAAACGGATATCCAGGCAAAACATGACCCCGTTTAGGGTAACGCCAGGATACACTTTTTCCGGTCCGAACACGACAGCCGGCCATATTGCTGAAACAGGTGGTCATGTTCTATTTTTGTTGTTGAAGGATTGCTTAGCATCCTTTCGTCGGCCCATCTTCAACCTGACTGGCCGCATGCATGTGATTTTAGAGACAGGGTTCGAACACTAAACAAATCTCAAAGAAGTTCAGCCAAAAGTCCGGCCATTGGCAGGTTTGAGAGCACACGCATTCGTCTTCCTTTGGCCTCAGTTTTATGGTCTTCCTGCGTTTGTGCCTTAAAAAAAACTAACGGGTAAAACACGGCCATGTCGAATTTAGGCAATGAACAGACACAGACAGCGCTACACTGCAGTGTACTACAGTTTGCATTGTAAAGGCCAGATGTAGCAGAATCGATAGGCCCAGCCTATGGGTCTCCCATTTCTACGGTAGTTTACTGCAAGGGATCACAAACCTGGACTCTACTCAATCAACATTTTGTCACTGACGTACAAGCAAATGCAAGCATTACATTTTTTTCTTTACAAACTCAGTTTGGGAAGTTTTTTTCAGCAACTAACGAACTCAAACTTTGCGAGTAGAAAAAAAAAATGTATCTTGCTTTTTGTTAGCGAAAGTTGAGAAAAGTGTTGATTGACTGAATCCCAGCCAATGACTCACTCAAAGAATTGAATAACAGTTTTCTGTGCCGCCACAGACGGCATCCAGGTATTTATAACCTTCGTGACGTACCGGAGAGAGAGAGAGAATAAAATGTTTTAAACATGCTGAAATAGCGCCACATCTTACCTGAGCAAGGCTAGGCTAATTATACGCTGCCCAACCCCCTGCGTCGGCTGGCTCAGCTTGCAGGGGAGCAGCCGGGTTTAAATTGCCTGGGAGCAGATCGGTACACTGGCTCACCTCAGCAAACCCACCGTTCGTCTCTGGTTCTCTACGATCCGAAGCCCATTAAGGACGGAGGTTTCAAACAGGAAGCGGACAGAAACGTATACGCGTTCCGCACTTCCTGTGACGCCGCGGTTCCTCTGTTTTGTTTCCCGCGCTCACACATGCACGTTGGCTAAATTAGCCATTTAGACCATCGGTCAACTAGGATGCGATTCATTGGAGCCCGTCACCTTTTTGCACTTCGCCATGCGTTTAGAAGACACTGACTGACAGGCCAAATAAACCCGCGGCAGTCATGGTATAAATGGACTGCATTTACATAGCGCTTTTATCCAAAGCGCTTTACAACTGATGCCTCTCATTCACCCATTCACACACACACACACACACCAACGGTGAAAGGCTGCCATGCAAGGCACCAATCACCTCGTTGGGAGCAATTTGGGGTCAGGTGTCTCGCTCAGGGACACTTCGACACGCCCAGGGCAGGGGATCGAACCGGCAACCCTCCGACCGCCAGACAATCGCTCTTACCTCCTGAGCTGTGTCGCCCACCCAGTCAGACTTTACGTGTTGTATAACTTGCAACCACATCTGGATGCATCTTATTGCAGCGTATCAGAGTCACTGCAGCTCAGGGTACCTCCAACACAACGGCCAAAAACCCATCTTTTTCCTTAAGGGGTGGGTGACTGCAATGAAGTGTTGCAATATATATTATAATTATACTTTTCAGTATATTTCATTGTCATAAGGGGCCACTGACTATAAATAAATAAATAGATAAATAGATGACCTCACTGCAGAGTCAGCTTGTAACAACAGGAAGCAACTGGACCATCCAGCCGGGGCAACCCGAGTTTGGCTCTCACAAGACACGGCAGGGCGGGCAAGGGCGCCGTAAACAGCTCAAGAAAAACAATCAAATTAGAAGCTGCATGCTAGTCACAAGACCGGCACATCCCACTGAGTCTTCTTATGGGGTGGGAGCGAGGGGGGCGGAGGGGCATTTCAATTCGTTATGGCAGTAATTATATTACCAGATGCTGAGTCATTACCATTTTACACAGCGTACATTATGACCTCGTGAAGCTCCGCGCGAACAGAGGGAACGGGACCAAGCCGTAAACGGGAGGAGATAAACAGCCAAAACAGTGGGGGGCAGTCACATCACCGGAACACCGCGGCAGGCTTTGCCGCTAAGTATTTACCGATTCGGCCGCGCCCAGATTAAAAGCACGACTTGTGCCCGCTTCGTTTAATTTCACCGAGATGTTTTTGTTCAGATTTCCGCTGCACAAAGAACCAGTGACTTAATAATAATAAAGGATGTGAACACTGTGTTTTAAAAAAAAAACAAACAAAAAAAAACACAAAACAGGAAATGGCAAGGGGGGGACCTGATTTTTAAACGCGACCCTTTTCTCTCGCCGCAGGTCTGCCTGGTGTCCCTGCTGGGGTTTGCCCTCTACTGCATCACGTACCTTCCGGACGAGAAGACGTCGCTGCAGTTCGTTGCCAAGGTGAGGCAGACGAACGCGTCTGTGTTCGAGCTGGCGCTAGCGCTGCCGGTACCCTGGCTAAGCTCACAGTCACTGCAGCACGTCCCCGCGACGGAATGAGCACACTGCAAAACATTACAAATATCTGTCCACATATCGTAAAGCAATGCAGTATCGTGATTAAATATTTAATTTTTTTCATTCATATGTATTTCTAGTATGTTCCATTTCTGTATAAGGCTAAATCCAATCAACCAATACTGAGATGTAAGAAGCATTGATATATAATAGAGAAAAAAAACAAAAAAAAACAAAACGATTTGAGATGATCAGTTATGTCCATTAAAATATAAAATCATTAAAATCCCCCGTCAGCTCCTGTACTTCCTGGTCACATGACACAGCCCCCTCCCCCTACAGCTCTTGTACCACCTGCTCACATGATACAGACTCTTCCCCCTACAGCTCCTCCCCCCACAGCTCCAGTGCTTCCTGCTCACATAAACACAGGCTCCTCCCCCCTACAGCTCCTGTACTTCCTGCTCTGCACCCTGGCCCTGGTCCTGTCCCTCCTGGCGCTGGCCTTCGCCGGGCACCACTACGCCCAGGTGAACGGCTTCACCTGCAGCCAGGAAGGGAGTGACTGCCGGTGCGTGCTGGAGCCCGAGGACCCCATCGCCCGCTCCTTCCTGTACGCCGACGCGGGGGACTGCTCCTCCTTCACCAGCACCCTCAAGCTGTGCTTCATCCTCCAGATAGTGCTCAACCTGGCCCAGGCCCTGGTCTGCCTGGCGGCCGCCTTCGTCATGTGGAAGCACAGGTACCAGGTGTTCTTCGCCGGCCTCCAGGTGGACTCGCTCTCCGTCGGCCAGTGGCAGAAGGTCTAGGTCTGGGGGGGGGGGGGGGGCGGGCTATGGAGGGAAGCCCCTCCCCTTCCGGCCACCCAGCCAACCGTCGCAAGGATGCGCGGTTCGCATGCCCCTCCCGAGCACTGTGTGCGTTTGTGCGTGCCTTCCTTTTTCCCGGAGACGTGTTTTTCGGTGCGTTTGTTTTTCAAATTTTTCTATACCGACTCTTTTCGTTTATGTTTTTCGCATTTGCTTGAAGATACCTCGCCGATGCGTGTGCTAAAGCAGATATTCTTTCCAAAGACAAAACACATTAAGGCAGTTATGTATCAAAATTGAGCTCCAATGCTCGGCGGGGAGATGTGACAGAGGACGAAGGAGCGAATTGCTTAGTCACACAGACAGGAAGGACAGCAGGACTCTCGGACGTGTAGACCTATACGGGCAAGCCCAGCAGGGCATCTTTAACATACCCATTTCAAATCATTTACCCGTATTTTTAACAAACGTGTGATTTAACATACCCATTTCTGAGCATTTACCCGTCTTTTTAACAAACGTGTGATTTAACATACCCATTTCTGAGCATTTACCTGTCTTTTTAACAAACGTGTGATTTAACATACCCATTTCTGAGCATTTACCCGTCTTTTTAACAAACGTGTGATTTAACATACCCATTTCTGAGCATTTACCCGTCTTTTTAACAAACGTGTGATTTAACACCCATTTCAGATCATTTACCCATCTTTTTAACAAACGTGTGATTTAACATACCCATTTCAGATCATTTACCCGTCTTTTTAACAAACGTGTGATTTAACATACCCATTTCAGATCATTTACCCGTCTTTTTAACAAACGTGTGATACACAGCACTTTCTCTGAGAACCGAGCCTCTCTAGGGCCCGGGAAAATGCACATCTCATCGTGGATCACCCTTTCACCTGGTTTGATAGCACTTTGCTTGTAGATACAACCCTCACTGGAATGGAATGTAGTGCAATATATGGTGCATAAAGGTATGTGGAATCCCATGTAAAAAAAATAGTACACTAAGCATACTTCATTTGAACATTCATTATACTTCAAGTATTGTTTAGTATAAACTAGTATACTGCAGGATACTACTTTTTCCACATGGGATTGTTGAAAATGAGAAATTGTTTTACAGCAGTGTGATCTAAATAAATATACATATATATATATATATATATTTGCAATATCTGAAAGCATATAATTGGTTTTATATAGTGAAATAACTGGAATGTTTGCCAGTGCATGGGGAAGTGTTGCAATATATAGATGATATATTTTATTTAATCAGTATGTTCCATTCTGTAAGGGACAGCGACAGAACGATAGTGTCTTATTTTATTTGTGCCCTAGTCGTAGAGAATGTGGCAATAGCACAGTATAATGGGAACTGCGCTTGTAACCTAGAGGTTGCAGGTATGATTCCTAGGTAGAACACTACCGTTGCACCCTTGAGCAAATCAAGTATTGCATCAATAAATATCCAGCTGTATAAATGGATACCTTGTAAAAATGCAAAAAAAAAAAAAAAAAGTATGTCTGCTGAATGCTTGCAGTGTAGTGAGAACAAAATGGAATCTAGAGGAGGAGCGGTGAGACCACCACAGCCATTTATTTTATCAAGAGTTTGGCCTACAGTGTTCATAAACCATATGTTGTGCACAAATATATACAGTATTGACGGGATCGATGCATTGCAATTTTACAAGTTTTACATTTTGTCATAGTGCGTAACTGACAAACAGTAAGCACTGCAAAAAGTGTGACAAATGGGTGCAGAAATGCTACATTAAACATTAGCACTACCATAAACTCATGCTTGTCATTCTCCATTGGCTTTTGGTCTGAGGCCTTTTGGCATAAAATGATCCAGGCACTTTTTCTTGACACTGTTAACTTTTCGTTTTTCGTTGAGTAAGTACAAAATTCAAGAGCACCTTGAATACGATTTAAGGAATTAATTAATTATGCAATTTTAGCCATCTATGAACTGGAACTGAACACTCGGTAGTTGCAGTGGTTTGTTGTGCTACAGACCGCACACACACACACAACTCACAGCTGAAGACTACACGTGATGAATGAAAAGTGACCACTTTGCCTAGTTACGGCCGAAAATGACACCAAATACACTTGCGTATATCGCTGAAATGGGTAATACTTTCGGACCTAGGCACGTCGGCATGATACCACTCCGTGGGGTTAACGAATAGACGTTTTTTTTAAACGAACGGTTTCACTAAATATTACATTACATTACATTACAGGCATTTAGCAGACGCTCTTATCCAGAGCGACTTACACAACTTTTACATTGTATCCATTTATACAGCTGGATATATACTGAAGCAATTCCGGTTAAGTACCTTGCTCAAGGGTACAACGGCAGTGTCCTTACCCGGGAATCGAACCTGCGACCTTTCGGTTACAAGCCCAGTTCCTTACCCACTGTGCTACACTCCGTCCTAAATAGTTGAACTATAATGCGTAATTCACAGTGAATTGTAACGGCTACAGTTGCAGGCTCAGGTTCTGTAGCGGCTGTGCAGCTCATCACGTTCAGTACGAACCCTCTGCTCGAGCTGGGGGGGGGCTTTTCTGGAAAGGCCGTCTCTCTCTGGCACGCCCGAAGTGACGGCCGACACAAAGCACGTCTCGAGTGTCGCTTCCATTCTCAAACTCTTAATCACGAAGCTTTAAAGGTCTTTTAGTCGTGGATTTGTCCACGCAACCCACTTCAGCTGCTCTGAAGCTCGAAACGAGCAAATTAACAGCCACCTCTTTAAAAAATTAAAAAATAAACAACACCACCCTGTGAGATTCTCGGGAGATTCCTGCGAGTTTTTGAGGTTTGTGTAAACTGTGAGAAGTCTAAGGCTATCGCAAACACTAACAGAAGATGCCTTCACTCTCTGAATCACGGCCTGACGTCAAACGCCGACCTCAAATGTAACGGCCACTGCCTGCGACACACACACACACACACACACACACACACCGCAGAACGATTTTGTGAACTTGTGAGTGTGAGTCAGATTAAATTCAATGAAGCTGGAGTCCAAGACGAAAATGTGTGGAGAGTGGGAGTTTGTAAGGGAAAGAAAGAGATTGGGGGGGGGGCACGACACATTTTTTTGTTGATTTGCACCGTGTTATTTATGACCTTCAAAAGCAAACCATGGAGCTGGAGCTCAGATGTGCAACTCTTTTCTATTCAGAGCAAAAACAATATATACCTTTAATGATAAAACAAAAAAACATTATTAATGTAGGCAATACTGTCAGCTTCCTTTGTACTTTGCTATGGACATGTCACTTCCTGTACTTTTAATAAATGACCGTTTGTTTCCTAATGATGGGCAATAATGTTCTTTTTTACTATTCTGTGTCTTGTGTGAAATTGTCTCTTTCAAGATATCGGAAGGATCGCAAGTTTGATGCCGGACTACTTTGTTGGCCGACTGTGACCACCTTGTCATTTGGCCTGGGTTCCTACGGTAACTGCAGCATTAGATTGTCAGAACAGCGTGCCGGGAACCAATGAAAAACCAGATTACGTCAATGAGAGACGCCTCCTCCAAACAGCAATAGCTCTCTCCTGTAGTACTGTGTGGCATATGCAGGGCGGTTACGCGCACACGGTACAAATCGGGCAGCAGGCACGGATCGGGCAGCGACAGTAAGAATCCTGAGGTCATAGCAAAGATCTATGGGATATCCTATCTGGTAACGGCTACACAGAACATGTAACATAAGGAATAAGTCACTGTAAGAAGAAGCATTTTTTTTAATCGCTGCAGTTTGGGACATGCTCACGAAGGACAAGCGTGAAAAATTGCGAAAACAGTGAAAACGCCGCCGTCCGTTTGAGACACGGTCGAGGGCGGCCAATCCCGTGTCCCAGAGGGGCGGCGGCGGCGGCGCAGGTTACCGCGGCGAACACAGAAACCGCTCCCCTCGTCACGTGCGCACCGCGACCAGACGGCGAGGCGCGACGGGAGGAACCACACTCCCCCCACCTCCCCCTCGCCCTCCCCGAGAGATAAATTTAGAGCCCCTCATTCGCAGTCGAGATTATCGACGGCGGCTCCTCAGAACGGCGTTCGCGAAAACATTCTCTTAGCCCGACCCGATTCACGTCCCGCTGGCCGACGCGGACAACGCGTGACAGTTGCCAAGCAATTCTGTCACGGCCGTTAGCGTTCATAAAAGGCTGCAGTGCCGCCGCGATTCGTCTGAGCTGAGCGAGGCCAGCCGCCACCGGGGTCAGTTCCCTTTCTCAAATCAAAGTGGACCGACTGAACGACGTTTTTAAACGCTAACAACAGCTGACCTGGATGAACTGGAACGAAGCTCACGACATTGATTCCCCAGACACTTTCTACCCCCAAAAGAAACTCAAAATGCATGTGAACCCAAGTGCTTTCACTTGATTTTAGTGAGCCGGAAAGCCAGACCCGACTAATCAAGTTCCCAGACCAGCGAGTCAACTTTGCCGCTTCGCTAAAATCAGATTGATTGATTCAGTGGTCAATTTAAGCAGGATGAAAAGGGGTTTGATTTTGCCATTGACCAAATTAATAAAGTCTCAGAGGTTGCTTATGTTCATGGGGGCAGATCTTTTGCATCAGGTATTATCATGCAGAGGAACTACTGGCTCAATCGAAGGTAAAGATATAGAATATTGTTAGCTAGCTACATAGTGAAATTTATCATGATAATACAAAACTAAGGCCACAAGGGGTCGGAAACAGCAACGGTACCTTCCTCTCTTGCGAAATGCTGAACTCCAAACTGAGTTGAGAAGGCTGTTTCCCCATGAAGGGGAGATTGTGTGAGTGAGTGTGCGCACATGCACGAGTGTGTGTGTGTGTGCGCGCGAATGTGTGTCAGCGTCTGTGTGCGTGTGTCTGATGGGGGGCTTTGTGGGGACTGCAGTGACAGACTGTGGCCTAGTGTCACTGCAACCCCCGACGACAGTGAACATTTTTAATTGTTGGATTTTCCACCTCTAACCCTAACCCTCTCTGGAGTGGCTAATTGTAGCCCTCAGACAGACACAGACGCACCCACACAAAGACATCACAAGATCACAAAATTCTTTATTATCACAAATCTCTTTCCAAATCTTTCCAAAAGCCCACACACCTCTCCCCTTTTACACACAATTTTTTCCCGCTCTACTTCCTGTGCATCTGTGACATGCCAAAGTGCTGTAGTACAATGCTGGAGCCACATCTACAACTGCCTACGCTGCAGAGGGCCAAATCCACAGAAAAGCATTCATTCTTAGTCATGAATTTGAGCGGCCTAAGAAATAAAAACTAAATAAATTTTTATCCTGATTCTAGGTTCCTATGACCTCTCTCTTGGTCAATCACGATCAGTAAATATCCTGACGTTTCCTCGCTATTAATGAAACCTATGAAATCTACTGCGTGTCAATCGAACGAGATGAACAATCTGAATGTTCGTTCGGAGCACAGAACACTTGCGTTAACACCGCTGTTTCCTCTGTACATTAAAAATAACACCCTAAAAAGCCTTGCGGTTAACCGTGGCAAGGGCACGCTATTTAGTAAGGCACTGTGATCTAACGGCAAAGGGACAGGTGCCCTAATCCACGGTGGGGTGGGTGGTTTGGGTTGCCAGGGGCTCTTATCGGAAGTGGGCAAACGCGACACAGACCAGACTTCCGGACCCCCCCCCCCCCACCCGCGCGGACGATGTCGTAAGTGGCGCTAAGGGTCGCTTCCTGGATACGGAGTCGCCGTACGTCGGCAGGACCGCCGGCTGTCCGCACGCGCTCAGAAGCTGCAGGGGGGGGGGGGCTCAGGTACGAGCGCAGAGCGCAAAAAAAAGCCTATTCTTCACAGCCGTGGATCGAAACGCGCTCGTAAAACGTGAGGCGATCCAAAACTTGAAAACGTGCACCTCACGCGTTGAAATCTGCATTCGTTTCTTTGTGCTGAACCACAACTGCGCTTAGTAAAAAAAAAAAAAAAAAAAAAACTGCAATACATAATCGCGAGCAGAAATATCACATTGCACTGTTACTCAGCAGGACTTTTGGCTAGCACTGTAGGCAGTTAGTTGAAGAGAAATAAAAGAACAATCACGTGACAGGACAAACTAAAAACCACCGGCATCTGTTAAGAACGGATCAAACTCCCGAACACACTGTGCAGTCCACGGATTAGGAGCAGGTTCGGCGAAAATCAATAATACAGCTTAGGCCACGCCCACAACAGACATTAGGCACAAATGGTATTACATATTTCCAGTTAATTCCACAAAAATAAACATTTAAAAAAATATACTTTTTTTTTTAAACTTTATAAACTACGTACATCGTTTAAAAAAAAAAAAAAAGACACACAAAATGGTGCAGCCATTTGCAGCAGTAGACCTAGTGGTGAGATTCCCTTGCATTATAAACATGTTTATTTATTAATACAAGACTACTAAGGAACAAAAGACGGGAACTATCCGAGCTTAACCAGGAAAGCAGGAGGACTGAATTTTGAGAAACACTTTGAGTTGCATTGAAAAGAGTGCAAAATCGAGTAGTCCAGTTCTTTTCCCCTTACGTGCAACCGACCAGTCAGGAGAGGGCTGTCTGTCGCTATTAGCATTTTGAGACTTTGGCTAAGCCACCGCCAACACACTTTCTCCATATTCAAATACTCCCGGTCCCATTTGTGTCATACACAAATGGCATAGCGAGGCTTAGTCTAGAGGCACTATTTTAAAATGAAGGAAGGGGTCGTTTGACGTGGAACGCGTTAGCCTTCCAGGTCGAAGGAAGGGGTCGTTTGACGTGGAACGCGTTAGCCTTCCAGGCCGAAGGAAGGTGGCGTGCCGCCACTGTCGGCAGGCGCCGCGACGCCTGAGCTTGCGCGGCTCACTTCCCGCCGCGACTAAAAGCGGCTTCAAGGCGAGCACCAAACCGAAAGAGGCTGGCTCCTGACTCCATGCATCCCACCCGCTTACCCCGCCCCGCCCCGCCCCTGTCCCGCCCAAACCCCAGTCTGATTGGCACTTTCCGGACTGTCTGCCACGCCCGTTCCATTCCGCTTTCACCCGACTGGTTTCCGGCTGGTCCAAGCCCCCGGGACGGTTGCCCAGGTGACGGCCTCCCCTGGCTGGGGGGGCGGGGTGGCTGGGCGGGTGGGGGGTGCGGGGGGGGCACTTCAGTGGGCAGAAATGTGATGGTTGACCTGCGGAGGGCCCAGAAAGCCCATCCTCTGCTTGTTCTTCCTCTGTTCCGTCATCTGGGAGGTGGAGGAAGAGGCGTATGAAGGGATGAGGGAGAGGAGGAAGAATGGAAAGAGGAGGAGAAGAGGGGGAGGAGAATCTTCCTCATCAAACACTGAGCAGTTCATATGCACCCCCCACCCCCCCCTCAGCAGATCCTCCTGTGTTTCTGCAGTTTACCCACAGCCAGTGACCTAGACCTCACGCCAGTCTTCACCCACAGCCAGTGTCCTACAGACCTTTAATAAGCCTGGTCACGGAGGGACCTCCCCTTTAATAAGCCTGGTCACGGAGGGACCGTCCCTTTAATAAACCTGGTCACGGAGGGACCGTCCCTTTAATAATTCAGCAACAGTGAAGTTAACTAATGCTGTGGCTCCTGCAGGGCTGCTGAGAGAGACCTGCAATGCAGCAGCCTTAAGTGCTCCTATGCAGTCAGCCCGGAAGAGCCAGGAAGAGCCAGGAAGAGCCCGGAAGAGCCCGGAAGAGCCCGGAAGAGCCCGGAACAGCCAGGAACAGCCAGGAATAGCCCAGAAAAGCCTGGTCCCTCAGTATCACACAAACAGTACGTGAGCCACTTTGTCTTCACGCATGCACTTTGTCACAGAGTCGAGGCAGAGCCACGGGAGGCGATCTGGCGGCGTCCTGGCAGCGCGGCGAAGGCAGGGGCCGCAGACAGGGAACACGGGGCCCGGAGCCACAAATAAACAGCGACAACAGAAACAAGGGGGAGGGGGGGGACCCAGGAGCCCTGGAAGCGAGCCGTCAGCACTGCAGAATAAAGAGAGACAGCGCGCCGGGAGGCATTCTAGGAAGCGAAAGCTTTGCCCTGTCAGGGCCAGGCAGACGGCGAACGCGTTTTTTTCAGAAACTCGGGGAAACTGGGACGCAAAAGAAGCGGATGCCGCTCCGGATAAACGCAGGGCTGCAGAGCGGCTCTCAGAGCTCGACAAAGTGAGCGAGTTCCTTTTCCCGCAAGCGGCTTCTGTTCCTCACCCAGAGACACAGAAACATGTCAATCATTTCGTGGAAACGAGCGGAAACTGTACGTTTCGCGCACGGCGGCCAGGCGTTCTATATATAAATGCGGAGTTGTCCGCCTGCGCGAAGCTCGCTCTTCGACGGCCGCGAAAGTTGTGTTTTCACGAGTTGGATTAACTATGTTTGTGCAGCAAAGTAGGCCTGCTACAAACATTATACATTCAGTAGCATACACTGGAAGCCAACTTACTGTGCTTTATACGTTCAGATTTCTTAAAAGGATCAGATGGTCTATGAACTAATGGGAGATGGTACTGTGTATGGACTGTATGGACTCTGAGGTAGACATTAATGAGCCCAGATCCTCTGTGTTAGACTGACATGTGGGCGGAGCCTCTGGGTTAGACTGCCATGTGGGCGGAGCCTCTGAGTTAGACTGCCAAGTGGGCGGAGTTCTGTGTTAGCCTGCCATGTGGGCGGAGTCTCTGTGTTAGCCTGCCATGTGGGCGGAGCCTCAGTGTTAGCCTGCCATGTGGGCGGAGCCTCAGTGTTAACCTGCTAGGTGGGCTGAGCGTGCAGGCGCAGCCGTGGAGCGTCGGGCGCGGCGGGGACCTCCCGGCTTCTGGGGGGCAGCACCTACCTGCTCCTTGAGCTCGGCCAGCTGGGCGGAAAGGAGGGACACCAGCGAGAGCGTGCCGTCCAGCCGCTCCTGCAGCGAGCGGATCTCGTTCTGCTCGCCGTCGCCCTCGCTGCTCACCAGCGACATGGCGCGCATGCGCGGGAACCAGTCCAGGTTCTTCTCCTGTGGTTGGGGGGGGGGGCGGAGGGGGCGGGGGGTCAGAACACACGAGACCTCCTGATGAGTTTGCATCTAACTTCTGGAGCAGGGGCGGGCTACCCCATGTGTGTGTGTTCCATATGTCTAAAACAGCAATCCAGACTCTGCTGCAGAGGAGACTACCCTTCCTTGTGGTTTCCTGCGAAGGATTCACTCACAATCGATTAGCCTGATCGTTTATTTGATCTGATATTTTCGAGGAAGCCACACGCTACAGCTACAAAATAAAAACGCATAAAACTTCAGTCAGGTATAGGAATGGAGCAGTATTGTAACAGTCACAGTGCTGTTTACAGGAGCTGCACAGCTCAGTTTTAAGTGTTCATTTCACCCCCGGGGGCGACCCGTACGAACCCAGACAGCCACAAGCAGCCCACCCTTAAACCCTTGGGGGGGCATATGAACACGTGCAGGGGGGAGGGGAGGTGGGGGGGAGGGGGCAGAGGTAATAAAAGCGTCGCCATGGCGA
Source organism: Anguilla rostrata (assembly GCF_018555375.3). Classification (NCBI taxonomy): domain Eukaryota; kingdom Metazoa; phylum Chordata; class Actinopteri; order Anguilliformes; family Anguillidae; genus Anguilla; species Anguilla rostrata. The sequence goes on along the minus strand of NC_057951.1, from coordinate 6,989,915 downwards.
CGGACGCTCCGGCGACGCTCTCGGCCCGGCGAGGTTCTCCCGGCCGTTAGTTCCGCGCCGGCGAAAGACGAGAAAGTGCGAGAGGGAAAAACAGAGAGGCTCCCTCCATCTGAGCCCCCCCGTCCCCCCCCCCCACCCCGAAGCGGATCAGGTGCTCTTATGTAATCCGCCGGACTCACTGCTGATAGGTGCTGGGTGACGGCGCCATGTTGTGCTGGAGATTCTGCCGCTTACATAACCGATTGGATTGGGGGGGGGGGGGGGGGTTACAGAAAGGGAAGGGGGGGGGGAGCTTTCTCTTTCTCCAATAAAAAGGCAGGAGGCTGGCTGTCTCAGCGCTGTGATGCTCCTCAGCGGTTTTTGCAGCCGAAACGCTGAGACCCAGAGGGAAAGCCCAAACTGGCAGCAGTGCACCCGTTCACTAATCGCTCCTGTGACTCTGCACAATGCTCAGCTGCTGCTCAAACATCCACATTGCGGATGTGAAGTGAAGTTTACACGCTACTGCTGAATTTCCCCATAGCCAATCTATGTCTGTTACTGCGCTCTACCACATCCAGTCCATGTTGCTGAATTCCCCTACAACCAATCAAAGTCTGTTGGTGAATTTCCTCATTTACAATCTTTATCCGTTTGTGAATTTTCCAGTTTCCAATCTACAGGTATGTCTGTTAGTGAATTTGCCTATATCCAATCTACAGGTACGTCTGTCAGTGCCTGTATCCAATCTATGTCTGTGAATTTGCCTAGGTCTCATCTATGTCTGTTAGTGAATTTGCCTATCTTTAATCTATTTCTGTCAGTGAATTTGCCTATAGCCAATCTATTTCTGTCAGTGAATTTGCCTATAGCCAATCTATTTCTGTCAGTGAATTTGCCTATAGCAAATCTATTTCTGTCACTGAATCTGCCTATAGCCCATCTATTTCTGTTAGAGAATTTCTGGATATCTGGGACATGAATTTACACGTAAAGTAGGGTAACTCAAGGACAATCGGAAAAAAGCGAAGCCTTTGTTGTGAGAAGAAAAACCCAGCATTCACCAGGAGGGACGCTGGCTAAGCAGGTGAACTAAGGACGCGGAACAGGAGACAGCCTAAGGTTCAATTCACCAGCAGCTCCAGCTCAGCATGAATCCAACCACTGAACTACTCAGTGCCAAGGCGACGTGCTGATTTTGAATTATTATCATTATTTTTTTTTTTTAAAGGTCTGGCCTCTGTTTGAAAAACACATGCGAAACAACAACACCTGACGACCCCCGTGCCAGTGAAGAGAACCAAGTCCGCGGCGTGTCCGTGGCGACCGCTTTCCGTTTGGTTCCGGATCGGCTGAGATCTGGCGAGGGGGAAAAACCCGTGGGAAAGCTGCCGAGAGCCGGGGAGGGAAACGCGCAGATACAGGACGACGCGATTCGCCGAAGCTCGCCGCAAAACGACCGTTTGCAGCCATTTGCGAAAGCGGACCTCGATTTTTTCAGCCGACAAAATGGCCGCAGAAATTCTTACGGGAAGGAAGTACCCTTGGCATCCATTTCAAATTCAAATGGAGGGAGCATTCTATAGTTGTCCTTCAAACATCCCTCGTCAATGTTGTGAGGGAAAAATAATACAAAATACACAGCGACAATAACGAACAAAAAAAAACAAAAAAACTATATATCCATCAACACATATGGGCTTATGAGATTAGTGATACCACACCGACTTCCCATTTGCCCAGTAAGGAAGTGCACATCAAGAAGTGCACACACTTCCTCTCTCCCACAGTGATACACTTCCTCTCTCCTACAGGAGGGGGGGGGGGGTAGTTATTTAACTACAGTTCCCATAAGGCCAAGCGCTGACCAAGAAAAGCAAAAGCTTCCTGGTCAAATCTTTTGAAAGGGAGTAGGTGCAGGCCGAATGCAAAGTGCAGTCGTTGCTGAGTGGCGACATGGCCGTCTGAGCACAGCTGAGGGTTAGGTTAGCGGAGGCAGCTAATCCGGCAGTCTCACGTTGCTTAGCCATGGACGCCCCCCTGGGTGAAGTGCTTTAACCTTTTTGGGAAGGGTTGGGCGCTGAGGTGGACAACAGCTCCATGGCCTCTCCCCTTACCCAAGATGTACCTCCCCCACTCTTAAGGCTGTGTTGCTATGGAAACTCCTCAGTGTCCATGTGTGCAAGTAGAGTGTGTGCCGTGTTGTGCAGTTGTGAGTGAGTGTCGTGTGTGTGTGTCTGGTGCTGTGTTGGGTGATGTGCCGTGTATATGTACGTGTGTGTGTGTGCGTGTGTGTATATGTGTGTATGTACGTGTGTGTGTGTGTGTCTGTGTGTGTCTGAGTGCACGTGTGTGTGTATGAGTGCGAGAGTGTGTGTATGTACATGTGTACATGTGTGTGTGTCTGAGTGCACGTGTGTGTGTGTGTGTCTGGGTGCACGTGTAGGGCAGAGTGCAGTGTTAGCGTTGGGCTGAGCCGGGTTGCGTAACTCCGCTGTGCCGGTGTTCTCTGTCGCTCCGGCCGGCTGCCTCGTGAGAAGGAAGCGCGACGTAACAGGCTTTAGCCCCCGCCGCGCCTGCCGCCGCACGCCCCGGTGACTCAGCGGCTCTCTCCCCCCCCGCCCCCCCCGCATTGCCGGGGGAGGAGGGGGGGGGCTCTCTCTCCGTCAGCCGTCTTACACTACCGCTCCACCGCCATCTGCCAGGAGGTCAGGTCCAGCTCTGGCCTCTGGCCAGATTACAGACCGAGGTGGGGGATGGGATTCCGGTAAGGGTGGAGGGGGCACCGACTACCACAGACAAATTATTTCACCCCTTTTCCTTCGCCCCCTCGTTTGGCGCCCCTCCAGACGGATGGGGTAGTACGAGGGGCCCCACAACGCACTAAAACGCGCTTCCTTACGCACTCTTCCAGGTGCCGGTTTTGGAGTGTATTCTGTATCTTTACATTAAGCTGAGTACTGATGATCCTGTGCAGCTGGAACCGCTCTTTAATTCGCTGGATTATTTCCCACATTTCATTTGATTCACTTGCTGATTTCCGGATGTGTTTTCAAAAAAATCTATTTAAATAAATTACCTACAAATGCCGCCACTTCCGGGAAGGTTCCAGCCGGTCGTTTGACAGTAGATTCTCCAGAGAGAATCTCATTGGTAGACAGCAGATTCCCCAGAGAGAATCTCATTGGTAGACAGCAGATTCCCCAGTTAGAATGGAAGTACAGAGAGAAACGAGCCTCCCCTTTCGCCAAAGTTACATCCCAAGCCCTCTTACAGCTGTCCCTACCGGTGTTCGGTTCCTTTCCTTTTCCGTTTCTTTCATAATTGCAGGACTGGCAGCACCTGATGGAAGCCCTTTAATAGGAGCATTGTGATGTCATAAAGGGGGGGGCCCCGTGATGTCACAGAGGGGATTCACTAATTGGGAACTCTCTGGGTTCCACACTTGCCCGTCTTCCGTTCTGCCTTATGGTAACTATAGCAATTTCTTTTTGTGAATAAATTCACGTCTCTTTTTATAAACGTGTGGCATTCCGCGCTTTACGGACGTGCAGTAGACCCTCACAAACGCGCAGTGGACCTCACAGGGACCGCGCCCAGCGCAGAATTCAGCGCGCCGGTTGAGACGTGACTCTGCGCACGGGGAGAGAGACGCGGGGACAGTGTGATTAAGGGGGGGGGGGAGTGGAGGGCTCGCTGTCGTTTGCAGCAGAGCAGAGCGCAGCTCAGCTACGCGTGCCGGGCCTGGGGACCCGCTCATTAAAACAGCCTCATACTCCGCCAGCTCCTGCAGCGCACGGGGGAGCAGGCTGTGTGTGTGTGTGTGTGTGTGTGTGTGTGTGTGTGTGTGCGCGTGTGTGTGCACGTGTTTGTGTGTGTGTGTGTGTGTGTGTGTGTGTGTGTGGTTGTGTGTGTGTGTGTGTGTGTGTGTGTGTGTGTGTGTGTGTGCACGGTTGTGTTGTGTGTGGTGGGTGCGTGCCGTTTTGTGTGTGTGGTGTGTGTGTCGTGTGGGTGTGGCGCGTGAGAGAGTCTGTGTGTCCGCACGTGTGTGAGCGGCACTCTGTGTGTCGTCAGCGACTGCAGTGATGGAGTCACATTCATGGAAAACTTTGCTGCTTGCTGACATTCTGTGCCCAGCAACCATGGGTCTAGAAAGGTACATCGCATTATGCCTATTATGGATCATTATAATAGCAGTAACTCACTGCTAGGCACAATGCAAGCTAGTGAATGAGTACATTGTCTAGGGCACGTGCCAGGGGTCGGTTATGTCAAACTCCATGCCCCACACACATGGATATTCACACAATGACAAACAGGCAAGGACAGGCAATTAAAAAATATATACATACAGACAAAACATCAGCCCACACACACACGTGCACATGTGCATACACATACGCTCGCTCACACACCGGCACACACACATAGACACACAGGCACACGCACACACACTTACACTGACACACATGCTCACGGACATGCACACACACACACACACACAGACACACAGGCACACACACACGCTCACGTGCGCGCACACACACACACACACACAAACACACACTCCGGAAGCGTACCTCGATCATCTGGGCGACGTAGCTCTCGGGCCCGGTGTATTCGGTGGGGTCCTTCACCCTCACCAGGACCCGGAAGTACAGGTAGTGCCACATGTTGTGCTCGGACTTGATGTGCTCCTCGAAGGACACCGTCTTGTTGTCAAACTTGTCTCTCTCCAGTCCTGCAAAAAAAAAAATGGCAGCGCTCACTAGAACGTGGAAATCCCGTCCAATCAAAACTTGCAGCGCTGACTAGAACGTGGAAATCCCGTCCAATCAAAACTTGCAGCGCTGACTAGAACAGAGCAATCCTGCCAATCAAACCCAGTATCACCTGCAAATTCATAAATAAATCCGCAAGACACCACTTCACATCGCGGGAGTCAAATGTATTAAATACTCTTAACTTTAAAAACGTGAATCTTAGAAGGTAACTGAAATACGTCTTTTAAATAATGCTTAGAGATGCTAAGAGATACAACTGCCGATTGTCATTTCAAATGCAACCCCGCCTCCTCTGGCCAGTGAACTCAGCGTCCTAGAGACAGCTAAACCCCGCCTCCTCCTCGGGGTGATGACCCACGCCCGCCCGTTCCTCACCGCAGATGAAGCAGGTGGTCCTCAGGATCTCCTCCTTTCGCTGCTTCTCGCTCCTCAGGTCGGCGAAGGTGTCGATGATCACCCCGAAGATCAGGTTCAGCACGATGATGATGACGATGAAGAAGAACAGCAGGTCGTACACCACACGGGCAGCGAAGAGCGGCTCCTGGGAAGCGTTTGGAAACGACAGCGGTCCACAGTCAAACAGCCTTGCTGGGTCAACAACAAAGTACAATGACTACAATACCCACAGTGCCGGGAAAAGCATGTGCCCCCTTCCTGATTATTGCATACAAACACATACCACACACACAGATCTGTACAGAGGAAGGAAGAGAAATGCGGATTTCTTGGTTCAATGGTCAGGAAAGAGAATTGGGAGACACTAAATTGGCCGTAGGTAGGGAGGAGTGTGTGTGTGTGTAGGTTGTTAAATCCACCAATTAACCCCTGGCTCAATTAGCACATTAGCTCTAGAACGCCACGGTTGGTCAACTTGTGTATCAGAACACAGCAAAATGTTTGATAACACGAGTTAGCGTCTCGTGAGCTAAAAAAAAAAAAATGCACCTTTAATGTCAGATCACACCAATGAAATTAAAGAAAAGAGAAGTTGGGAGTGGAAACCCCTGTCCTATGCAGTAGAGAGGGAGATGGCTGGAGAAGGAAAATGGCGGACAGGGAGATCACTCACGTCTTTGGACGGCTTCCGGAGCACGTCCCCGACGCCGCCGCCGTTGCGCAGGCCCTGGTTGAGCACCGTCACGATGCACATGAGCAGGGTCTCGCACACGGGCTCCGTCCCGTCGCTCTCCTCTGCCGGCGGGGGGGGGGGGGGGAGCAAGGACCACAGAAACACCCGCCGTGAAAACCCCACCGAGAGATCACAGCGAGCAGACGGCTAATGAAAGAACGGCACGGGACGAATGAACGCACGTAGCGGAGGTGAAGAAGACGAGACGACTCGAACGTCGGATCACGGCGGCCTTAAACCGCGGCAGAGCTTCGACGGTAAAGTTTGGGTTTTTTTTTTTTTTTTTTACCGGACGCAAGATGAGGACGGTTAAACCTGGGGCTGGCCGCGCTCGAAAACGGTCGAGGAAGGACCCCCCCACCCCCCCCCCCCCGCCCCGTTTTAGATGCCGCCCACCACGCGAGTGCGGGCTGGCGTTCAAGCGGCGCTAACCGCTAACCGGCCGCACGTGACCTCGGTGCGTCGGCGCGAGCGGACGGGGGAAATTGGCGATCTCAATTCCGCACGTGTCGCTCGGAACGACCCGCCGTTACCGTAATTAGAATTTTCGAAAAAAAAAAAAAAAAAGTGGTGGCTTTTCTGTGATTATCGGCTGAAGAGAGCGAGCAGTGGGAGCCGGGAGTGCTTTTCGTTTATTTCCGCAGGAAATCATTTCATTATTTTCCATTGTCCTCTAATACGTAAACCGTGTTGGCTGGAGATTCGTGTCATTATAGAGCACTCTGTCTGTGGGAGGTTTATGGCTCTGTGATGTAGGTGTGCGTGGATGTGTGTATGCTAATGCAAGGCACTTTTATGCTTGTCACACAAAAGAAAAATCGATTTCAGTGAGAACTTCCGTGCAGCAGTTTCACTTCTGCCGTGCACGTAGATTGTTCTAGAAACATAGAACTTCCTTCCCAGTTATCTCACAACTACCATTCCAGTAAAATCTTTTTTTTTTTTTATACCACCTGAGAAACAGCAAAAGTTCAAGCACGTACTTACTCTGGTAATAGCATGCGATTGTCACAGTACCACCCTAGCAACAGCATGTGATGTCATAGTCCCACCCCAGCAACAACATGTCTCGGTGCCATCCAGATTAAAAATTTGTCACGTCAGAATTTCACGGTGTCTCAGAAGTCTTCCAAGGCATTTCTGGTTTTACGCTGCTCTGTTTATCGACCGTGTAACCAGGATTGAAAGCCCTGGCGCCGCATCCTTATACTTAACTCACCTGCGCCAGGTAGGTGTATGGAGTCTTCGCAGAACTCTTTTGAACACGGTGGATTCAGGCCTCCTAAGACACAAGCGGATGACGCGTTATAAAGAAATCGAGGCTGGCCTTCCTGGTCTTGTCGAGAGACGTTGCTCACTAGCGCCAGTGCGGTTGGCTGCAGTATAGGTGTGTTTCCGCCACCAATGTTAATGTAGGTCAACGGAAACAATACGGTCAAAATGTACGGTAAATAGTTTTTTTCCCCACACACATTACATTACAGGCATTTAGCAGACGCTCTTATCAAGAGCAACTTACACAACTTTTTTTTTTTTCTTTTTACATTGTATCCATTTATATATATATATATATATATATCTATATATATATATATATATATATATATATATATATCCATAGATATATACTTGAAGCAATTCAGGTTAAGCACCTTGCTCAAGGGTACAACGGCAGTGTCCTACCCGGGAATCGAACCTGCGACCTTTCGGTCACGAGCCCAGCTCCTTACCCGCTGTGCTACACTGCCGCCCATTTTGTTTTAAAGAAACTGACCTGGGAAGTGCAGCCGGTCCACCTCCATGCGGAAGTCGTCCTTGAGGAAGAGGAAGCCCACGATGGAGAAGAGGTAGACCAGGATGAGCGCCAGCACGGCCGTGAGGATGATGGAGCGCCCGTTCCGCGTCACGCTCTTGATCACGTTCAGGAGCGTCTCCTCTCTGTAAACCAGGTCAAGGAGCTGGGGGGGGGAGGGGGTATGCATAAAGAAACTCACACTCAGTAATCAAGAAAAACCACACACTCTCACACACGCAAACTCCTCAAGCAGGGGCAGAGGCTCTTTCAACCCTTCCACAGTTGATAGCAGGATGGAAGATGCTAGTACTCAACAGACATTTGGTGCCTGAAAATCATCTTTTGGACGAATTGGGGAAAAAGCTATTAAAATAAGGAAAAATCATATAGTTCCCTCAGACCGTTGCAAATAATATGGCTGCTACGCTACAGACCAGGGGGTCACCAGCCAGGACCCTGCTGCACCCAGGTTTCTGATGCTAAAAATGTGTGGTGGATAATGTCACCATGTCCCTAAAACACACCTGGACTGAACCTAATCGGTGCCGGTCAGCTCCGAAACCACGGAAACTCCACGGCGGGAAAAAAAACAAGGCTGCCGCAGGGAGGAAGAGTATGAGGAAGAGCGGGTGGGGGCTCTCCTACCAGGAAGCTGTAGAAGAACTCGTGGAGGAAGAGGCCCAGCATGCAGACGATGACGTAGATGACGTGGTAGAGGAAGGCCATGTCCATGACCACGGCCTTGTAGCCGCGCGTGAACGTGCCCCGGTTCCCCACGAAGCTCACCAGAAACACCATCTTGTTCAGCAGCTGAAGGGAGGGAGAGAGAAAGAGAGGGAGAGGAGGAGAGGGGGAGAGAGAGAGAGACGGGCGCTCAAAGGCGTTTATTCTTAGCCTGTGAAAGGGTGACGGTAATAGCCCCAAAGGAGGAAAAAAAAGCGGCACAAAAAAAGCGCAAAAATAACGCTCCCTCTTTGGGCACCGGCTCCACCCACCCGAGCATCTTTGTGACACTCGGAAAACACGCTTTTAATAAAAAAAGGTTGCAAAAAATAGACAGCCAATTTCAGTAGCCGGTATAAAACGCGACACAATGAAATAATAAATAAATAAAGTTTTTTTATTTTTAAAAAGGCTTTGCTGTTCACGTGAGGCAGTCATGTGACCTGACGCTCAGCACTTTGCCGGGGCGTGATTCGGCCAGGAGGCACGGGGGCCTCGCGGGGTGGGGTGGGGGGGGTGGGGGGGTGGGGGCCGGGGGCGTGGCCTCCCGCACGCCGTGGGAAAAACACTCTCAAGGGCTACTTTTGCCAGAAAAGTTAGTAGCACTTTTATTGGGTAGTTGTGTACAGGAAAAGGGTTCAAGAGAGCAACCATTTAAGGAATAGTCATTTCGGGTGTGCAGCGGGGATAAGAGGTGTACTGATGTGCGATGTTGTGTGTGTCATGCGTGGTGTGTTGGAGGAGTGTGTGAGTGTGTGTGTGTGTGTGTGTGTGTGCGTGTTTATGAGTGTGTGCGCGAGTGTGTGAGTGTGTGTGCGCGTGTTTATGAGTGTGTGCGTGAGTGTGTGAGTGCTCACATTGGCTGCTCCCAGCAGCACCAGAGTGAACGCCAGGCCCAGGGTGTAGATGGAGCGCAGGATGACGGACACCAGGAAGGGCCGGATTCCCGCCGGCTTGCGAAGAACCAACAGCATGGTGGAGCACATCGCCACGGCGACCCACAGCAGGATGGACACAAGGTGAGGTAGGGTGCCTGGAAAAACCAACACATTTGCACAACCGCAATAATCCATCCACAGATAAATAAAAGGTATAACAGACTGCGTACACTAAAGCTACACCCATACATCTACACTATACTAGAATCAAACTATGCAGTTGGCTGTAAGGAGTCATGGTCGCAGAATTTAAGGTTGCTGCTAGTTTGGAGTTCACACTGAAGGTCTCGTTGGGGTTGTGAAGAAGAGGGCACCCCATACCACCCACCACCTCCACCCACGCTCGTGGCAAGTGGTGCTTATGACATTCCTAAGACCTCCGTTTCTGGTTGAGATTTTTAGGCGTCTGAAAACCGAAGTTTTGCCTGATCGAAGAACCGCATCAGAACGGCACAGCCGACAAATGCCCCGCCCCCGCCCCCTCCCCCTCCCATTCGCGATGGCGGAGGAGGCCGGGGGAGCGGACTGGAGCGGCGGCGGGAGCTCACCTTCGTCGCCGTCGTCCCCGAACGGGTAGAAGAGCGCCACCGCCAGGTTGACCAGCACCGCCAGGTTGAAGGAGATGCTGCCCCACAGGGAGATGTGCCGGGAGAACCAGAAGAGAGCCGGGTTGTCTGGCGGACACACAGAGAGTCGCTCACACATCGCCGCAGCCACAGTCCGCCATTACCATTACTGTCACATTACATTACTCCATTACAGGGCAATTACACCATTACATTACTCCATTACAGGGCAATTACACCATTACATTTCAATCAAACCGTGCAATTACACCATTATAGTTCAATTACACCGTTTAAAATATCTGAAAATATTCACGTGTAACTAAGAATACCGCTAACTGTTATTCACCGCTACCTACGTTGGAGTTGCTTAGAAACAACCTGTTACCAAATTAGTTACTACACAGGTATTTTCAACTACTTGAACTACACAGGTATAGCTGCAACTTAATGTAAAGTGTTATCTTCATTTTTATTTATTTTTTAATTTTTTAAACGAGAAATAGAAACTCCAGCAGCGCGCTGAAGGCAGGCGCTCACTTTGAATGTTCTTCTGCCACCTCATCTCGCTGTAGAGGTCCTCGAACTGCTGGAAGAAGTCGTTGACCTTGCTGCCCTGCTCGTCGCGCTCGGTGCTGGTGAAGACGCGCACCTTGGACTCGTGCGTCAGGTACTCGCAGATGTTGGGCACGGGGAAGACGATCTTCTCCATCGTGCGGTCGCGACGGACGATCTGCGGGGCCGAGCGGCACTGCCTTTAGCTGCGCTAAACCCGGTTAGCGGTTAGCGGATACGGAAGCTAACATCCACAAGCGCGTTACGTCGCCTTGTTCGTCCGAACACCAATAAGAGATATTTAACTCGTGTATGTATTTCCTTAATAAGTACAACACCTGGGACTGTACTACTGGATACCATGCAGACCTGGTTCAAATAAGTATTTGTTTTGGATTCAAATACTTTTCTGTGCTCTGTTGATCTTGCCTGGTGTAACTGAGCCGGCCAATATGACCAGAAGGCGGGGTTTGCACTTTTTGAGAGTATTTCATTGGTTCCAAAACACCAGACAAGATCAGTAAAGCTTAGAAAAGTATTTGAATCCAAAACAAATACGTATTTGACCCAGGTCTGATATCATGATATAACTAATGGCAGTAGCTTCAATGGTCTCAGAAAGTATACTTCACTAATCCTTATCCTCTATGGCTGAAACAGCAGTAGATCACAGAGGAAACTGAGGAGGTTTCTGGGCCCTCTCCAGCCACAGCCAATGAGGACGGGAACTTGAGCGGAATGAATTATATCTGTGGAACACGTAGAGTTGAGGACGGGGTTGGGGTGAACGGTGCGGAGCGCCCGAGGGGTGTGCTGGGTAGTACGGAGCGGTGTGCCCGTTGCGGCGCCGCTAGCTCGATGATTGGGCCGGCGACTGGAGAGACAGCCGAGCGACGTGCGACATCACGCCTCCGTAGTCGCTGGATTCCAAGTCCGCCTCAAGCCCTTGATGCAGCACTTTTGCTGTGCACTGTGGTGCACCATAGCTGAGAAGAGAAGCACCCACAGCCACCCCTGAGTCTGTTCTATCTGATTGGTCGACACACTTCAACAGGCCGTCCGTCACCGGTCAGAGCTCGGTTTGTCCCGCCTGACGGGTCAGGAGTTCACGAGGACGGCGAGCGGTTTCTCCGGCCGCCCCGACCGCAGGAAAGAGGAAGACGAGGAAGAGGAGGAGGAGGAGGAGGAGGAGGGCGAGAGGGCGTCGCGCCAGCTAAACAAACAACACGAAACGCGCGTTCCGTGCAATTTCCGTCTCTCTCTCTCTCTCTCTCTCTCTCTCCACCTGCCGGGGTTTCGGTGAGAGAGAGAGAGAGACGGAAATACACCGTCTGGCGGCGCCGGCGTCTGAGGCGGGCGAAATGGAGAAGCGGAACCCCCCGTCGGGCCTGGCGTCCGGCCGCGGCGCGCAGCGAGCGTTTCGCTTCTCCTTTCGCGCCGGCTAGCAGACCATGTCCGACACAGGATCCAGTTTTTTGTTTTTTTTTCTCCCCACTGAGATTTTTTAAAAAGATAAAGAAATCGCTCTTGGTTTTAACGCCCGGCATCCTTTTGTTAATACTGTGGTTCCACTGTTCACATTTACATTTACATTACAGGCATTTAGCAGAGACTCTATTCCAGAGTGACTTAAACAGCTTTTTTTACATTGCATAGCATTTTCCATCAGGGAGTACCTGGTGAGCCCGGATGGGGCGGGGCGTACCTGGTGAGCCAGGATGGGGCGGGGCGGGGCGTACCTGGTGAGCCAGGATGGGGCGGGGCGTACCTGGTGAGTAAGGATGGGGCGGAGCGTACCTACTGACCCAGGACGGTGCGGAGAGTACCTGGTGACCCAGGATGGGACGGGCCGTACCTGGTGACCCAGGATGGGACGGGCCGTACCTGGTGACCCAGGGTGGGGCGGAGAGTACCTGGTGACCCAGAATGAGGCGGGGCATACCTGGTGACCCAGGAAGGGGCGGGGCGGGGCGTACCTGGTGAGCCAGGATGTAGATGTTGTGACCCACGTCTTTGGGCGTGATGTCGTCTCCTGCGACCTCCCCCTCGCTCTCCAGGCCCTGGTTGTACGCCTCCTTCATCACGTCCACCTGGATGCAAACGTTGCAGTGAGCTTCGCAACCAATCGCATCGCAGTGAGCTTCACGACCAATCACTATATGCAGTGAGCTTCACAACCAATCGCACTGTAGCGAGCTTCGCAAGCAATCGCGTCGCCGCGAGCTTTGCGACCAGTAACGCACAGCCAGTGCGTCGCCGCCGGCGCCGCGTTAGGCTCCGCCCACTCACCAGCTCGTTGGGCCTCATCTTGTACAGGATCTTCTCGGCGTTCTCGCTGTCGTGCCGGCTCTCCATGATGGCCAGGAGCAGCTTGGAGGCGTTGTTCTGCAGGGCGCCCCACACAAAAAAAAAAAAAAAGAAAGACCCACAAGCTGAATCCCGCCATTCCAAAACATGCCGGAAGCCTACCTAACTACTTGGGCGTGTGAATTTTCAGGGTTAATCAGGAAATACTGAATTCTCTCCAGTACGGTGTGTATGGCATATGCATGCATGCATTTTCTCTACAGTACACATCAATATGCACGCCCTAAAGTCTCTGGGACCACTAGTACTTGATGTTGTTGCTGAATGCTCACTCCTACAAGCTATCGAAGAGTGCAAACGCTCTTGGTGTATGTGTTTATGATGCACACAAGGTTGAGAGGCATAGGGTCTGAAAATCAGCGTTTTATGATTAATCAGGAAAACACCCGTCCCTGATTGGTGCGGGTGTGACCCAGGGCGACCCCCTCCCCCCACCTTCAGCACCAGCACCAGGTCCATGCGGTGCGTCCCGAGGGGGTTGATGGGGTTCACGATGAGGGCGATGATGATGTCGATGCCGTTGGACTCGTGCTTGGCGATGCAGGTCTGGGGGAAAAGGGGGGGAGGGGGGGGGGGTCAGAAGGATAGGGCATATTTCAACAGGGTGGAGCTAGGATGGAGGACAGCAGGTGGAGCTAAGATGGATGTGAGCCAGGGTATGAAAGCAGGTGTAAGTGAGCAGGTTTAAATGGGCAGGTGTAAGTGAGCAGGTTTAAATGGGCAGGTTTATGTGAACAGGTTTAAATGGGCAGGTATAAGTGAGCGAGTGTAAACGAGTGGGTTTAGGGTACCTGGTTCTCATGGCAGGGTCCTTGGCAGTACTCGGTAATGGTCTCGAGGGTTTGCTTGACCAGGTCCACGTTCCTCTCGTTAATGTAGAGCCCCAGAAGGCCCAGCCCACCAGTGGTGCTGCCGCAGATGCAGTCCAGGAACTGCAGGGTCTCACACACTAGGTTGTAATTGGTCTTGTTGTTCTGGTTCCGTAGAAAATTCTGGGTGGGTAAAAAAAATCAGCATAAAATCTGACACAACACCAAGAGTCAAGCGGTTCATAGGAATCTATGGATCAACGCTCGACTGGCAAACCAGTGCAGGAGCCGGTTCAGTTGGATGGGACTGCAATCTCAATGTGGCTTCACCTGCAGGTCCCGGTTGTGGTTCTCGCAGAGCAGCTGCAGGTAGCGCAGGATGGGCTTCATTATGGAGATGGCCGGACTCATCAGGGCTTCCTCTCGCGACTCCTCCGGCCCGCCCCCCTCTCCACCGGGGCCAATCATGTCCAGGTCCGGGTCGATCTCCTTGCGGAAGGTGGAGTAGGCCTTGGAAGTGGCGGAAGAGGCCTCCCTGAGCTGGCCCTTCATGTCCTGCTTCAGGTGCAGGCCGGAGTCTCGCCCTGCACAGATGGACAGGACATACGCTCCCTTAGCCCACCTAAGAACACTAAAGCCATCTGCGCATTATGGTATGTCTTTTCACTTAGAGTACATGCATACACTATATGATCAAAAGAGTTTTGTCAAGAATGGTGTGGAAGAACTTGACTGGCCTGGCACAGAGCCCTGACCTTAATGCCACACAACATCAATCCACCCAGACACTACTGAGGCGGTGTGGATTAGGGTTTAGACTCTGAGGAGGTGTGGTAGATCTGTGTTTAGACTCCAGTTAGGAGGTGGGAGAACCGGGCTTTATACTCCACTGAAGAGGTGTGTGGGTTCAGACGTAAGGAGGTGGAGACTGGAGGAGGCGTTTGGGTTAGGACGTGAGGAGGTGGAGATTGGAGGAGGCGTTTTAAGACGTGGGGGGGAGGTGCAGACCTGGTTTCTTGTAGCGGGTGGTGGTGGTCTCCCCGTCTTCGTCCCTCTTCCTGCAGGTCACCTCGAACATGTTGACGGACACGGTGGAGCGGATCTCCTGCTGGGCCAGCTTCATGCGGTCATAGAAAACCTTGAAGAACTTCTCCGACTTCTTCTGGTCATGAAGCTGGTGGTAAAAGGAATTCTGGGACAGCGAGGGGGGGGTGGGGGGTTAAAGATCGGAGTTTGAATTCAGACACCAGACATAAAGCAAATGCCTCCCCCCAGGCTACAAAGTTTTTTTAATAACTACCGCACGCATGTATTGTAAAACACTGAGCACAGACTAACCCCCCCCACCCAACGAAAAATGGTTTGACGTGATGAAGCAACGCAGCGGTCCCCGAAAAATAAAAATCTGCATATCCGTGGCGAAAGACGTCCCCTAAGACGATCGACATGATCAATACCTGGATCTGCCGGTTCCCTCCCTTCAGGAGGCTGATGCCCAGGAGGATGCTCTCCTCGAACACCCGGTCGTTCTTGGTGCTGACGATGAGGTCCACCACCAGCTCCGAGGCGCCGACGCTGTCCAGCAGGCACTGGATGTCCGCCGTGCAGGGCCCGCACCGGTCCGTATCCGGCCCCGGGGAGCCCCCTGTCCACAGCCGCACCCACCGTTACACTCACATCGACATTTTGGATTTATTTTATCCAAAGCGACATATAAAAAAAAAGTGCATATCGCGGTCATTGGGACCGCTACAAAAACACAGGTCGGATAAGGCGCAGCACTCATTTAGAACGGTTTATTTGTAGCCGAGGACACAGTTCGGTTCACGCAGTCCAGAACATTGTTCTGACCGGACTTATGCCAAGCCAAACTAGGGGGGGGGGGGGGGAGAACAAGCTACAATATTGGGATGAAAAAATACAAATGACAATAAGTGCTGGAATGGAGGTACGTGTAACATGAGTGGCATGAAAGAGGGGTCAAGGTGAAGACAAGAGCACGTGAACCCCTAGACGGAGAACACCGCCCATTTTGATTTTGGCACTCACCTCCTCCCGAAGGTTTGGAGTATCCTCCGGAGGCGCTGTTCCCGTCGGATTTGGGGGGGCTTCTGAAGTATCGCGCGAGGAGGATCTTCCTTAAACCGTTCCCCTGTTTCCAGAGAGGAAAGGCAATCCCATCAGTGTCACGCCGTATCAGTGTGTTTTTCCGGACTATGAAACAACCATCAGGCTGGAGAACCACTGAACAGACTGCAGCTGCTTATGGTCACGCGATCAATATTTACACGCTTAGGATTACACACGTGTTCCATCAATTCAGCTGAACAACTAGATCTCCAAAAAAAAAAAAAAAGAATACACATTACTATACCAACGATCGTTTCCTTGGTTACAACTTAGAAAACAAATAGTCGACGAGCAGTTGTCACCGACTTCAATTCAATTTTTGCCCAAAAAAAAAAAAAAACGGGGGAGAGATTTTTGTGACACGTCAACGTGAGCAGCACCCTCCTGTCCCGGAGAGCAAGTTTTCGGATGCTTTCGAAAAGGGGAGCGATGACCCGCGCGCAGCGGAGCCTCTTGGTATGAGCGTCGCTCCTTCCAGCTTCTGCCCCCCCGTCACGGCGCGCACACTTTCAGGGAAGCGGTGCGGTTTTCTCCCATGAATTATGCAGGGCGAGGGTCCGCCCGTGCAGGATGACTCAATGACGATTCAACAAAAAGTGCAGCCGCGTAACTTCGAACGCCGGCACCGCGGCGACGGCGTCCGGAGAGCATCCCGACCGTAGGCCTGTGAGCACGCAACGACGACTTCTTAGGACATGGAGACATGCAACTGGAGGCCCTTACCAAACACAGGGATGAAATCATGTGCTATTTATAAAATTACCCCCCCCCCAAAAAAATATCGATCTTGCTAGAGGTAAAAGTAAAACTGTATAAAAGTTACCACGCAAACAATATATCTGGCTACAGACCTGCAGAGAGTGGGAATATTTGACCTGCAGGATACTTTTTAAAACAAATTCTCAGTGATGAAAAGACTAAGATGAGTCACAAGCCAAATGTTCAGACTGCACATGTGTCCCTCAGTGAAGATGCACGAGTCTGGACAAACTTCTGGCACAACGGCTTCAGCTTACTTGTCTTTCTTACGGTGCCACCCACTTGTTGACGTGCATTGTGGGCCATTGGAAAGAGGGAAGAAAAGAAAAAACTCAAATAAAATATTTTTTTGTAAACTTCTACTTTATTTGTGGGACCAATACAACATGGCACAGCCATAATTTTAATTTCACTTTCTATCAGAATTTCCTGGAACTAGAACCGACAAGGGCAGGAACGTTTAACTACAGCAAAATTACTCCAGGTTAACCTAATGACGGCCGTTAACTACTTATGAAAATACGTTAAATGAAAAATAATTTATCCTTCTTAGAAACTATAATGACTGCGGGGTACGGCCTTGACATCCGTCAATCTAGGCTGTGGAGAAAGAACCTTAATAAACAGCCATACATTTGCAGCATGTCCAGAACACAAAGAACCATACCAGTAAATATCATGCAACACATTTCCATGAAAAGTGAAGTACGCAGAACAACCAGGCTAAAAAAAGCCCCTCGAAAAACAATGCCTTACTAATGTAATACAGCAAAACCAGATAAATACTCCGCAAACGAACAGGGTATGGACCCAGAAGTGAAGTATATGAAATATGTATTTTCAAGCGATGCACAGATTTTCTTTGCCATTTTCCCTGACGCGAAAAAGCGACGGTTGAAGAAAAATGAAGGCCAATTAACGAATGGGGAAAGATTTAATCTACTGATAAGGAGATACACAGGGAAAGCGGAGAGGCTTAAATAAGGAGATAAAGAGATGGGATCGCAGTGCAGGAAGTGTCATGGTGGGAGATTCGAACCTGCAGCACGTGGGGTGGGCGGAGGAGGAATGGGTGAGATTCCAAGGAGGGGGCTCAGCTCCATTTCTGAGATGATCACGATGCAGTTTGGGACAAATGTTTCACTGTGTACGGTGACTGTTGTGCAATAAACTCAATCGAAATATCTGAATCTTTCCAGGACGGAGGAGACGATGCTTCGGTTCGAGGGAAATTCACGAGGGAGCGCTTTTGTTGCGTAACCCGCCGATCTGTCGAGGCGGGACGGAGTCCCGTCTTGGCGCTGGAAACCCAAACTGGAGACGAGTATGAGCGAGAGGCTGGACATGTTCCGTTTGGGAGCGCACACGCACGCACACGTACACACACGCGCACGCGCACACGCACACGCACACACGCGCACACACACGCGCACACACACGCGCACACACACACACACGCGCGCCACACACACACACACACACCACACACACACACACACACACGCAATCCCAGGGGAATTCTTTGGGGAACGGAGCCGTTAGTCAAGAGACGCGCGGATGGCGGTTTTTTTTCCCGTTTCCCGCGGCGGCCTGAAACCGCGCGGAGAACGGCCCTCCCGCCACGGACAGGCCCGGCTCCGCTTCTGCTCGCCTGACCTCGCTGTTTCCATGGAAACTACCGCTACCCCCTCCTCTCCCCCCCCCCCCCTCCCCCCAGGACACAGCCGACAAAAAGCAAGGCGCTTATGAAGTGGAAAGCAGACGGACACAGACTGGGGAAAGAAGAGGGTGGGGGGGGGGGGGGGGGGGGGTTCAATTTAGCACAATTCATGACCCCCTGGCTTCGCGAGGGAGCCGCAGGGTCAGAAGCCTGAATCAGGCGGATCTGCCACCAGGCAGAGACCGCGACAGGAAGCGGTCTGTTCCACGAGTCACTGTTCGCTTCCAAAGAAAAACAAAAAAAAAAGAATCACAATTCACTTCTTCATTCACTTTTACTTTTCTAGTTTCGGGTCTTGCGCACTTTTACATCCGTCAGCGTGCGTTTTCGCCCTCCAACGTTCGCAAGAGAACACGCTATCGTACATATCACGTATGACTCGGGCCGCCATTTTGTTTTCTGAAGCACGGAACCAACGCGGATCTTAACTTGCGCTACAATCAGTACCCTCGTGCGGCCCCCATGAAATTCAGGATTAGCACAACAACCTGCCTGATTTACACAATTTGGGGTTAATCGTTACCCCTGTCTTACACCAGGAGAGGAAGGAAAGTAACCACGACTGGAATGCCAGACAAAAATAAAATAAAACCTCTCAGCCGCCAAGCGTGGCTTTTTCCTAGCTGGAGCGCTACACGTTTAGTTTGCACAGTTTGCAATTTAACGACACGCATAAAAATATAAGGACAAAAGGGAAAAACTTCTAATTAAAACATGGGAACTTTTTACCAAAATTTTATAATTACACTAATCTAGAAGAACTCCCATACATACTGAGGAGAAAACAGATATGCGTGGCGTTGGCTGCAAGATATGTGGCCTCCTGTCACAAAATGAGGGACAACCAATGAGGCGCAATCCCTGTTATTTGTATTGTTAGCAGTTTTTGCTCTTCTTACTGTTCCTGCCACTCAACAAGTCTGCCTGTCGGTTTACCTCTGGTTATTTATTTATGAATTTATTTTCATATTTATATGTTTTTATTCCAGTGTACGAATTGTGTGTATTGCGTGTCATTGTCACTCGTTTTAATTGTGAATTGATTTGACAGTATTGCTTGTATACAGCCATGCCAATAAAGCACAATTGAACTGAATTGAATTGAGACAGACGGAGACAGAGAGAGATGGATGTAGAGAGAGAGGCAGAGGCAGAGGGAGAGGGAGAGGGAGAGGCGAGGGGGACAGCTGGGGGAATCATGCGGAGCACGTGCGGAGGGCGTGATAGAGGCCTTGTTAGCGGCGAGCGGGTTACGTCGGAAGCCATGTCCCGCACCCTCCCAAACACGAGACCGGTCTGATTACACGCAGCGGATGGGGGTCCGGTGGGGGTCGGGGGGGGATGAGGGGACGGGTCTGATTACACACAGCGGAAGGGGGGTCCGGTGCCGGGTCGATTACATACAGCAGACGAGGAGTCTGGGGTTTGTTGTGGGGGGGGGGGTCCCTGGTCACCCCCCCATTCCCACCTCGGCACAACCTGAACTTTACCCCAAGTTGGCGTATTAAACAGGGGGGGGGTGGTGGGTTGGCATGCGCCAACACGTGTGTGTGTGTGTGTGTGTGTGCGTGTGTGCACGCGCGTCCTCGCCCTAAAGCCCGAAACCCGACAGATTAAAGCCCTGCCGCTAATCGCCCCGGCACGTCCACCAACCAGACTGCAGAAAACAGAGAGAGAGAGCGAGAGAGAGAGAGAGACGCAGACAGAGAGAGAGAGAGAGAGAGAGAGGGAGGGAGAGAGAGAGAAGCGGGAGAGAGAGAGAGAGAGGGAGGGAGAGACGCAGACAGCGGGAGAGAGAGAGAGAGCGAGAGAGAGAGAGAGATGCAGACAGCGGGAGAGAGAGAGAGGGAGAGAGTTAAAGAGAACATGACCAGCCTAGAAAGGGAAAGAGAGAGTGTGTTAGAGACAGAGAAAGAGAGAGAGAGAGAGAGAGAGAGAGAGAGAGAGAGAAGAGACATGAAGCAGAAAGGGACAGAGAGCAGAGGAGAGAGAGAGAGAGAGAGGACAGCGGGGAGGAGAGGAGAGAGAGAGAGAGAGAGCAGAGAGGGAGAGAGAGAGAGAGAGAGGCAGAGAGGGAGAGAGAGAGGAGGGAGAGGGGGGAACATGGCCAGCCTCGTGACAGTGGGCTCAGACACTGCAGACTGTTGCGTAACAGGCCTGCAGTTGGCCACGCCCCCTGTCGCCTCATGGGCTCAGCTGACGGCTGCTCTCCCAATCCCGCCCGACGACTGCTGGCAGCTCTCCCAGCGCTCACATGGCCAGTCACATGACCCAGAGCTCCCCCTGGGAAAGCACCGTCCTCTCTTCACCTCTTCAGTCTCTCTTTTTCTCGCCCCCCCCCTCCCTTTTGTCTCGCTCTACCATCCCCCCCCCCCTCCTGTTCTCACTCGCACTCTCCTCTCCAGGGCACAAAGTCAGACAGCAGCGCCACTCTGAGGGCAACACACACTCACACACACACACACACACACACACGTGCACATCCACGCACGCGCACACGCATGTGCCCACACACATGCACACACAAACAGTTACACACAGGCACACACACATGCACATGCACACACTCATACGCACACAAATAGGCGTGCACACGCACACTGGCACACGCACACACTCATACACACACAAACAGGTACACAACTACACACATACACACTCACACACTGCCAGGCCCTGAGCTCAGAGTCACTGTACCTGTGCTTTTTAACATATTAGTCAACGAAGGAAGAAAGCGGTAATCTGGTTTCGCTTAATTTGGTGCCCCCACCCCCCTCTCCCCTCCCCCCCCCCACAAAAAGGTGACTGACAGAAGGCCAATTGAGAATGGCGCTTGGGTCTTCAGAGGGTCACTGTAAAAGATATTTCAAACGCATCTTATTCACGAGGGCAGCCAGCATCCCCAGGTCAGGTTCTGACCAGGTCACCTCTTGGTGCACATTCATCTTTCATTTCCTCCGCTCACCACTTTAGAGAAATTAAAAGCCGCAAAATCCTTTCCGACATTTCGATCATTTGCCTTTCATGCGTTTGCCTTCTCTTGGAACGGTCTCTCATGGTATTGTCTTCGTGTCCTTTGTCTGGGCTACACGCTTGTATGAATAGTTTAGGATCTTCGGAGGGGTTTTATGTGTTGCCCGCTCCACTCTTTGTATCGTCTGCTTTCTACCCGTAGAAGGGGGCCGACCCAGCACAGGACCTAACCCAGCACAGGAGCTGCTGACCCAGCACAGCCCACAAATAAAACCTGGATAACACCTGACGCATCTCCTCGCCCTCTGTCCAACTTTTAAACTGCATCGAGCGGCACTTTTTTTGACCTTTGACCTTTTCAGGAAGCGGCGGTGTCGCGAGCGCGATCCTCACGCGCGGGGAACCCGCCGCTAGCCGGCTCCTGAGGGCCGCGCCTGTGTGGAATGCTAATCGTCAGCGTCGCCAGACAACAGACCGCGCGCTCGCCTCACCTAACATGGCTCCCCTCTTCACTCTCGTACGGGTCGTACTTCTGAGCCCCAAAGCGACCCAAACCTCCCCCCATTTCGAACATACACGCGGCACTCGAAATACCTCTGATTGGCTCATAATTAAGGCCACTCCAAACCCTCGAACGAACACAGGCATTTATGCGCTAAAGGAATTTTCCAGCATTTTTTTTAAAGCTTCGGATTGCATTCGAAAGTGCCAGACAGACACTACCACCGCACCACATCGAGAGCTGCTGCTACTTCGTCAAAATGAGCAGGGAAGTTGTAACGCTGTTGCCACCGAACAGCAAGATGTTGCTGAGGTGTCTTTACAACTAGGTGCACCAGGGTCTTGATGCACCTGCGTAGGACATGGAAATAAACCATGAAATTATTTTCTACTACTAATAAAGCACGAGTTCACATGTAATACCCTGCTTGGTGGATGGTACAAGAATAAAACAAGAATTAATTCGCTCAGAATTTCTAGTAGTTAGACAGAATTAAACACATAGAAGACACACAAGACTCTGCATTACTGCACATGCCCTGCTTACAAAACCAATATACAGAGAGACCAGTGTACACAGGTGGGCCCCAGGACCGGAGTCTGAGGGCCACTGGTCTAGAGCAGGGGCTCCCAAACCTGTCCTTGGTGACCCCCAGACGGATCCGACGCAACTCGTATCAGACGCGGTTGAGATGGGACACATTTAGCACACGGATCCGGATCTGGGGGTACCGGAGGAGAGGTTTTGGGAACCCCTGGAATACAGGGCCAGTGTGCCTTCGTCTAGCTCCCCGGTGGGGAAGAAAAGACCCTCAAACGGAGGGAGAGGGGAAAAAAAAAGAAATCTGGAGATGAACCCGGCTGTAGAGGGGGAGCCCGTCCTCCGCTGGCCAGCCTGGTGTGACAGTAAAGATGAGGTGAACGGTAACAGAAGCACAAAGACGGATCTCTCAGAGCAGATGGCAGAAGGACTGTTTCCCTGCGCGACGGGCGAAGGCTGCGCATTGGTGACGGTCACGTACGGGCATTTCAGTGCCTGTCCTCGCCTCGTCCCCAGACAAGAGTGCAAACGGGGTACGCCGCGAAAGGGGGGGGGCGGGGCTGCGGAGCCCGGCTTTACCGCGGTATCGATCCCCCCCCCCCCCCCCCGACAGCTCCGCGCGCGAGCGAGCTCACGCCTCCGTCTGTCCTCATGCGCCTCGGCCGCTTATGTAACCGCGGAGACGCTAAATCCGGTGCTCCCCGCAGCCGGAATACTGATGACGGGGAGCCCCCCCCCCTCCCCTTTCCCTTTCCCTCACCCTCCCCCCAGAGCACGCGCATGCGCCATTAAGCCGCTCTGCCCACCCCCCCCCGCCTCCCTTCCTGTCGTCCCACCGCGTCTGAGAAGGCTCTTCACAACAATATCGCCGGCGACTGCAGTTCCCACACTGAGCGCGCTGCTCCGCCGCTCACCCGCAGCTCCCACTGCAGCCGCCGCGCTGGCACAAACGCTAACGTTCTGATGTCATCCGGAACGTTAGCCTA
Organism: Anguilla rostrata; assembly: GCF_018555375.3. Lineage (NCBI taxonomy): Eukaryota > Metazoa > Chordata > Actinopteri > Anguilliformes > Anguillidae > Anguilla > Anguilla rostrata. The sequence continues at coordinate 6,966,660 of NC_057951.1, read as the reverse complement.
GTAACCGCAGCCGGAACAATCCAGCATCCCCGATAAGATTAACCAGTGCACAAGACACGAGGGACATTCGTCTTTAAACGGAGTATCGATTCACGTCAGGACCCCGTGTCAGGAACATACATCCCGCCCAGAAAAAAATATATATACGGTTTCGCGTTTTATTTTTCATACAATTTCAGGTCATAATTCTCTAGCGAGAATATAATGAGGGCAAGATCTTTGGATTTAAAAAAAAAAAAGAAAACGCATTACGACTGCTAAGTCTTTAAATCTGAGACGGTGCTGTAGACAGAGTAGATGTAAGAAAGCCACACACAATGAAGCAGAGTTTATTAGGCTTGTTGATTAAGCAGTGTGGGGGTAATGGGTAGAGAAGTGGACTTGATTCCTAGCTGATTTACTGACGTCAAGCAAGGTACTCAACCTGGGCTGCTCCAGTAAACCTCCAGCTGTACAAATGGATTGCATGTAAAATATTGTAAGCCATAAAAATAATAATGTGCACTAGGTGGCCAAAAGTATGTGGACACCTGAACATCAGATCCAAATGCGCTCGTTGAACATCGCATTCCAAAACGATGGGGAGTAATGTGGAGTTGGGCCCCCTTTTGCTGCTGTAACAGCCTCCACTCTTCCAGGAAGAGTTTCCACTAAACTTCGGAACATTGCTGTGGGGGGAGTCGCTTCCGTTCAGCTACGAGAGTGAGGTCAGGCACTGATGTGGCGAGACGAGGTCTCGCTCGCAGCTGGCCGTTCCCATTCAGACAAAAGGTGTTGAGGGCGGGGCTCTGTGCAGGCCGGCCACGTTCTTCCACGCCGTACTCGGCAAACCACTTTTGCGTGGATCTTGCTTTGTGCGCGGCGGCACTGTCATGCTGAAAGGGCCCTCCCCAAACCTGTTGCCACAAAGCTGGAAGCGCACAATTCTCTAGAACACCATTGTGTGCTGTAGCTTTGAGGTTTCCCTTCACTGTAACTACGGGGCCCAGCCCAAACCTCGAAAAACATCCTGATGTATGAGGACCACTGGTCCCACAGAGGGACCTTAGAGCATCTCAAATGCCTGTTGAGATCAGAAGGGGGGTCACATATACATATTTGGTTTGGATTCAAATCCTTTTCTGTGCTCCGTTGATCTTGCCTGGCGTAACTTGAGCCTGCCAATATGACCAGAAGGCGGGGTTTGCACTCATTGGTTCCAATACGCCAGACAAAGATCAGTAAAGCGTAGAAAATGGTATTTGAATCCAAAACGAATACGTACAATCTGGACAGGCATTTCCGCTCCGCTCGCGCGTGCGGCTCGTCCGCGTAACCTGGGTCACGGTACGGACGGCGACGTGACAAACCCGACGCGAACGTTTCCGTGCGCGGCTTTCGCGCGCGGCGCTCACCGGCTCCTCGAAGGTCTCCTTCTTGTCCAGCATCTTGCACAGCGTCTGCAGGACCTTGATGCACAGCTTCTCCTCCTTGTCCATCAGCTTCTTGGTGTGTTTGATCAGCCTGGACGAGAGAGAGAGAGAGAGAGAGAGTCACGGCGCTTCCTTTACCTAGTGTCCCTGCCTTCAACAGAACTGAAATACTGCATCAACAACATTTCAATTCAGTCTTATTGAACTGAAATACTGCATCATCAACATTTCAATTCAGGCTTATTGAACTGAAATACTGCATCAACAACATTTCAATTCAGTCTTATTGATGAATCAAGGTTGTACTGTTTGTAAGGGCCCTAGGAGAGACAGAGTGCACACTATACTGTGGGAAAGGGCACTAGGAGAGAGAGTGCACACTGCACTGTGGTAAGGGCACTAGGAGAGGCAGTGCACACTGCACTGTGGGTAAGGGCACTAGGAGAGACAGAGTGCACACTATACTGTGGAGGCACAGGAAGGAGTGCACACTGTACGTGGTAGGCTAGAGAGCAGATGCACACTGTGGTAAGGGCACTAGGAGACACAGAGTGCACACTACTGTGGGTAAGGGCACTAGGACGCTCACTTGGACATGAAGGCTCCGCTCTCACAGCGGAAGCGGGCCGCCTCGGGGAACAGGAGCTCCGGGCTGTGCAGGACGTCCACCAGCACCGAGAACTCGGCCTGCACTTTGGGATGGAACTGCTCCTCCAGACAGGAAACTACACCCTGAGAGCAGAGTGTACACTTAGATACACACTCACCACACACAGCACTACACCCTCAGAGCAGAGTGTACACTTAGATACACACTCACCACACACAGCACTACACCCTGAGAGCAGAGTGTACACTTAGATACACACTCACCACACTGCTCCACACACAGCACTACACCCTCAGAGCAGAGTGTACACTTAGATACACACTCACCACACTGCTCCACACACAGCACTACACCCTCAGAGCAAGGTACACTTAACCATCACACCCCACTCACCACACTGCTCCCACACACAGCACACACCCTCGCACAGGACACTAGTACCACTCACACACTTACACACACACACACTCACACACACTCACCACACTGCTCCGTAATACAAACACTAACCTCAGAGACGAGTGTCACTTAGATTAACACTCACCACATGTCCTACCAACACCTACACCCCCACACCCCCCTCTCAACAACACACAGAATGCCTCCAGACAAGACCAGAACAGACTCACAACACAGCCCCCACACACCACACACTCCCAACACACACACACACAACACACACACATCCCCACACACACACAACTCACGCACCTGCTGTTTCTCGATGATGCTCTTGTAGTCGGGGGCCCCCAGCGGCTCCTTGCGGGGCCCGGCCCGCGCGGTCATGCGCCAGCCCTTGGCCGCCCGCTGCACCATGTTGGTGTGCGTCTTCAGGGACAGCGTGTTCACCTGGCTGTCCAGGTCCACCGGCACGGCCATGGCCCGGTTCTTCGCTGCAGAGCACAAGGGAGCGGCTAGCGCCTGGTTCGTTTCCCCTCCCCCACCCCACCCCCCCACCGTGATGAAGCTGCTGCCTTATTCACCACTCAGGTATCACACCTCCGCATAGAGCAAGATGTGGCCTGTGACTCAAACATGGATCAATGCTACCGGAAGGGAGTTCCATAATAGGTCAATTTCCTTCCATATTAACACAGGGAAGGGGCCTGCAAACAGAGTATGAGCCAATGTTTCTAAGATAATGTGTAATAATAACAAGATTTATAAAAATTCTGGGAAGAAATTGATTGATGATGACTGTAGCATGTGCATATCAAGGCCAGTCGGCAATAATTTCCAAGAAGATTCCATTAAAAAAAAAAAAAACTGAATAATTTTTCATTTGAGTGGGACTAAAACTGTTAGTTTTCGATGACTAAAGCCACTAAGTTGACAAAAACCAGACTAAATATTCAAATGAGTAAAACAAAAAATTAACACCATTTCAGATGTTCCAGAGCAAATAGTGTTCAGCTTTATTACTGAACACGACACCTTGCTAAAATTCAGTGTGACGCACCCACATCCGCAAGCGTCTTGATGCAGCCCTCGATGTTGGATTTCTGAGGCGAAGTAATCCAGGTGCAGTTGTAGATCCTGAAGGCAGACTGCAGAAGCTGGATGAAGATGGGCTGGTGGGTCTGTGGGTGGGGGAGGGAGAAGGGAGTACAGTCAAAATGCTGTGGAGTCTGTAAAACAGGAGTCACAGTCTGGGACAGAGGAGTCACAGTCTGGGACAGAGGTAGTTGAGGTACAGTCTGCAAGGAGTGGAAATCAGTGGGACAGCACATGGGCAGAGGGTACAGTCTGTGTACGCACGGGAGCAAGTTACCATGCAGACTGGTGGAGTTGCTGACCGAGAACTGGGAGCTGAAGAACCCTTTGACGATGGCCATGACGGTCTCCGTCACGTATCTCTCCAGCGCGGTGTCCGCGTGCTTCCTGTCCGTCGTGCTGTTGCACACCTGGAGGGATTACGCACATCTTTACACACCTGACAAACCTCTGCAAACCGCCAAGATGGATCCCCCAACCTTCAGGATAAGCTTCAACTACCCTGTTATTCACATTACGCGCCGTTAGCAGACGCTCTAATCCAGAGCAACGTGCGATACAGGAGAAGCACTAGCCAATGTACCTGAATGAGATCAGCCACGGGGCTGAACCTGGGAAACTACATTCCCCAGATCAGCGAGCAAACAGGAAACATCACTTAAAAAAAAAAAAAAAAGAACTAGCGCGTGTTCTACACAGACTAAATCCACACCAAAGCCCCACAAGAAACGCAAAAACTAAAAAAAATCTAATCAGAAGCCGTAGAAATACCATTGATTTGAACCGACCCATTTATTGATTCAGTATGTACTGAAGTTAGCACGGAACTCAGCCAGCCAGAGCAATACAACATTGTAAAAAAAAAAAAAAAGAAGAAACAGTCTGAGCCCTGCTCAGGGGCAGTCGCTAAGGAGACGCTAACTCCACAGGCTGGAGGGGGGGGGGGGGGGCTCACCCGGGACATGTCCATGAGGAAGTTCTCAAAGAGCTTCCAGATGTGGTTGCTGGTGTAGATCTCCTTCATCTCCACCTCCGTGTCCACGTAGCAGTGGTTCACGAAGTTGACGTACGCGGTCTTCACCTGGGGAACGGACGATGCCCACAGTTAACTCGTTTGCCGGTAGGCAGGGGTGGACCGAACCACAGGTAGAGCTCCTTTCCCATGATGTTTTGTGTGGTTTGCCCTGTTCGCACATAGGTCTTCCATAGGGAAGTCTGTTCACGCATGACATGACCATTCCGGATAGATTAGGTAAGGCGGGACGCTATGTATGATGTCAAGTGCCAATTTTCTCGTAATGTCACTACAACACATTTTCTCTACAGGCAACGCGTTGGATTCACAAAGACGCGAGGGAGGTGTTAGAAGAACCTTGGACGAAATGACGAAAAAGGGAAGAGAAGTAGAGATGAATCCAACGCAGCAAGGCTCCATAGACAGAGACGTTATATGCGGCTAAAGACTACGGCATTCCTTACAGTGGTGGCTGCTGAGCTGTAAATTGAGGAGGCTGAAAGTGTCCTCTTCGAGTGACTATTGGCCTCGAGCCACTGACTCACAAGAGTAATTCAGGTACGTTCTTCGCCTGTCCTCGCACGGCGGAGTCGACGTTTACCTCGGGTATGCAGTCGTCGTGGGTGACCACCTTGACGATGTCGTCGAGGGGCAGCAGCGAGTTGCACTTGAGCTCGGTGTAGACGTTCTTGCCCTCGGTGCAGGCGGCGAGCAGCTCCACCAGCGTGTTGTGGTAGGCCAGCGGGCCGTTGGCGTCGGCCCGCTCCCGCTCCGAGCTCATCATCTGCAGGAGCAGCGGGAAGGAGGCCCGGTCGTTGTAGAAGACCAGCACCTCCTCGCCCGCGGTCACCAGCTGGGGGACGGGAGCCGCAAAACAAACGCCGTCAGGTGCGGTCAGGAGCCGGTAGGTGTGGTCAGGAGTCATTAGGTGTGGTCAGGTGCGGTCAGGAGCAGTTAGGTGTGGTCAGGTGCGGTCAGGAGCCGTTAGGCGTGGTCAGGTGTCATTAGGTGTGGTCAGGTGTCAGTCAGCCATATAAAGCCATATCACCATTTTTTTTTTTTTCACACAGATGCAAAACTTTTTTCAAGCCTGGTAGATTTCACCGTATAATAACATTTCACACTTCCTTTAACCGGGGGCAAATCAGCAGTCTGGATATCCTCATAGCCATAGCCATCTCCAGAGTTCTCACTTCTCAAGAAGTTGGCGGTACTCCTGATCAGCACCCGGGTTAAAGTAATGTTGGCTCTACCCCCACCCCAGGTGTGAAATGAGGCTTAGCCCGGGGTTGTAAACATTCCAGCACCTTCTCACCCCAGGGCTCAACACTGCGAAATTGATCACTGAGACTGAAAATCATTGCTTTTCATAAATCGCAGAGTCCGCTCCTTTCTTGTCTAGGAAACACTGATGCAAAGGCAAGGTTATCAGGCCAATCCTTTCCCATAAAGACAGGTGGATGGAGCGCTGTAAACTTCCAGTACACTGAAAACTCACAAGGTCCTCAAATGTGATAAAAATACACAACTTCACACATTCATGCATGCACACACACACACACACACACACGTACACACACACGCATACATAATTAAGAATCATGAAGTTGTTCAGGAATAGAAGCCCCCACTCCCTGCTCCCCTGCCTGTTGCCACGACAACGGCCTCTCACCTCGGTCATGACCTTGTCCTGGCACTTCTTCACGTACTTGCCGTCGGCCTTGACCACGGTCTGCAGGAAGCGCAGGTACTGCACGTGGCGGCCGTGCGTCTCGATGCAGTGCGCGAAGTGGTGCACCACGCGGTCGCTGATCTCGTTGCACAGGTGGTAGTTGTTCATGAAGATGTAGCGCATGGTCTCGGCCTCCAGGAGCTGGGGCGGGGTTGTAGGGTTTTAGTTTCATTGAGCATGGTTCACGTTTTTAACGTAACCTAACATAATGTAACGAAAGGTCGCCATTTTCCTACTGCTACAGTGTAGACCTAGCTCTCAGCTTACCAACAACGTAACCCTACGCACCCCTGATGTGGGGAAGAAGAGAGGTCTACACACCCCTGGTGTGAGGAAGAGGAGAGGTCTAAGCACCCCTGGTGTGAGGAAGAGGAGAGGTGTACGCACCCCTGGTGTGAGGAAGAGGTTGAGGTGTTTGTGGAGGAGAACTTGGTTCTGGGGGTTTCCTCTACAGAAGCTCTGCAGGAAGCCGTGAGCCAGGTTCATGATCTCATTCATCTTCTGGTCAGTCTGTGGGGAAGCGCACAGTGGGCTAGCACCAGCACGGCTATCACCTAGCAGAGCTAGTACCAACACAGCAATCACCCAGCATGGCTAGTATTAGCACAGCTATCATCCAGCAGGGCTAGCATTAGCAGTTACCTTCTCATAGGGGATCTGCAGCAGGTCCAGCACCACAGTGTGGGCCCCCATGTTCTTCAGGAGCCTCTGCTGCTGCACCCGGCTCTTCTTACTGGGATAGCACAGCTTGCTGAGCCGCAGCAGGATCTGAAAAGCAGTGTTTTGTACCAGGAAATGCGAGGAGAACATCAAGCCGTGCAAGGAGGCCAGACACCGCAGGTCAGCGAAAAGAGGACTCCATCATTCAAAAAGTTGTGAATTTTCCAAAGCATGTAATAATCTTCATTTGAATTTTAGTCAGTCAGCGAAATGAATGGACCAGTGAATCTGTGTTATCTTGCTTGCCAAGTACTGCTAACTCTACATCATGAACCTATGCACTTGTTGTACGTCGCTCTGGATAACAGCGTCTGCTAAATGCCTATAATGTAATGTAATGTAATGCTAACGGAAGCCAGTGACTGACAGGTGTTCGAACGGGCGCCACGGCAGCTGCTCACCTCCTTGACGATGTTGTAGTTGTTCGCTTTGTCGCTGTCGATCTGAGGCTTGATGTTCCCGTCCTGCACTGGACTCAGGATCCCGGTTTCCTGTCAATTTGAAGGACAAACAGCAGGAATGCAGGCACTCTGGGTAATGTGTTCGGAATACAGGCACTCTGGGTAATGTGCTCGGAATACAGGCACTCTGGGTAATGTGTTCGGAATACAGGCACTCTGGGTAATGTGCTCGGAATACAGGCACTCTGGGTAACGTGTTCGGAATACAGGCACTCTGGGTAATGTGTTCGGAATACACACTCCCCCTTTAATGCGTGGTATAGTCTTATACATGCACCCACACTAAGGAAGCAATTGAACACGCCTGTGACTGATCAGACCTGAAATGGTGGGGGGGGGGGGGTGTCTTTATAAAAAGTGCTGTACCCTTAAGTAAAAGCTGAGAATCTGCTCCTTAACCACAAGTGAATTCTAAAATTGTGGAGTCTCAAGCATTATGGAGCACACAAATGTACATACACACACTCTCTCTTTCTAACAGAGCAGATCCCTGTGAACCCGACAGCATCACGGGGATGGCCTGCAGGGGGCGCACCTCGGCGTTCTGCTCCTTGCCCTGGCTGTCCCCCAGCTCCACGCTGCCGTAGCCGCCGCTCTTCTCCACCCAGAGCTCCGACTTCTCCACCGTCAGCCGCAGCTGGTCCAGGTCGGTCTTGATCTGCTTGTAGTTCTCCACGTCCTGCTCCGACACCAGCAGCTGGACCTGCGGCGGGCGAGACGCAGCGGCATCAGGCCACAGCGCTACGCTCATCGCGCCAACCTGGCCTCCGTCGGAGGACTGCTCCCTCAAACTCGGTCCTGGAGGACCCCCCTTGTGTAACGTTGGTGTCTGGTACAGCCAACCTGCTGCTCAATTAAGGTTAAGCTACATGTGTTTAAATTCTTTCAGAATTTTTTTTTCCTTAAACTTATGTTTTATGGTTTGGCTCGTTACCGTTTGCTCTGCTGACGACTTCCCTCATCATTATCTACACAGATTGGCCAGTTTCAGTGGCCAAGCGTCCACATTTTCACCAATTATGAGCCTAATTGATTCAGACAAGATCAGTAGAGCGTAGAAAAGTATTTGAATCCACAACAAATACGCATTTGACCCAGGTCTGGTCTGCTGCTGCTCGGCACGCAGAAGGTCTTGTGAACGCATAAACCGGAAAGGATCCGAGAACGGCCGGTTTTACATTTGCCCCGCCCCCAGGAAGAACGCGATTGTGAAGGAGGCGCGGGGCGCTGAGGACAGCCGGGCCTCGGCGTCTCGGTCTCGTCCCGAGCGTGCCGTCTCGCCCCAACCCACCTGACGGGGCTACCCCGTTGACAAGGGTGACCATTGTGCGGCCGTCGCTATGGGAACAGTGAAATAATAGCAAGGCTGTATGCAACCACCTACACTTGCCATTAGGCTGTTATACTCCAATTACGAGCAAAATGGCTGCTGGTTAAATGGGGCCTCAGAGTGCTTTTCGACACACGTGTACATGTGAGGGTGCATGTGTGTGTGTGTGTGTGTGGCAGCTATGCAGGTGAGTCACGTTTTGTTGAATGCCAATTAGCAGTATGTGTCAGTTATAAAATAGATGATAAAACAATCTACTTTGATGCACAGGTTTCCAAACTAACATGAGAAACTCCAATAAGGGTTTCAGTAATTTCAATTTGTGTTTTCTTTTAATCATTACATTACATTACATTACAGGCATTTAGCAGACGCTCTTATCCAGAGCGACTTACACAACTTTTTACATAGCACTTTACATTGTATCCATTTATACAGCTGGATATATACTGAAGCAATGCAGGTTAAGTACCTTGCTCAAGGGTACAACGGCAGTGTCCTTACCCGGGATTCGAACCTACGACCTTTCGGTTACAAGCGCAGTTCCTTACCCACTGTGCCACACTCCGTCCTACATCACTGGTCGGAGGGTCGCCGGTTCGATCCCCCGCCCTGGGCGTGTCGAGGTGTCCCTGAGCAAGACACCTAACCCCTAATTCCTCCCAACGAGGCGACTGGTACCTTGCATGGCAGCCTTTCACCGTTGGTGTGTGAGTGTGTGTGAATGGGTGAATGAGAGGCATCAATTGTAAAGCGCTTTGGCTAAAAGCACTATATAAATGCAGTCCATTTACCATTTGGTCCGCCTGCACCCGCACAGTGACTACTGCAGGCGAAGCGTTCCCTCTGGGTCACATGGGCCTTCTGCTCCTGCTTGGTGGTACTGCCGTTTCTGAGACTAACGCTGATATTGACCGCTTTTGCTAGCCGCTCTGGGTAAAAGCACTCGGAAAGTGACTGCGTAACAGCTACCTAGTTACAACCCTAAGCTTACAGTCATTTAAAAGATTACAGGGAGGTAGGGAGGGATGGGGAGAGGTGCAGCCTGAAGAGGCGAGTCTTCAGTCGTCGCTTGAAATGGGTCAGTGTCACAGACACGCCCGAACGGCGCCGATAGCGGACCCCCCCCAGTCACGGCCCACAAAGGAATCCCGCCGGCCATTTAATGGAAAAACCAAGTTCTCTCAAAGTTTCATTCGGTCATTATTTCAGACACGAAGGCCTCACAGAAAAAAAGCCAACCAATTAATGTCTCTGGGTAGGTTCCACAAGTACGCCCTGCTTTCGATAATCCATACAGCATCATTCATTTCACGACAACTTAAACAATTCTCTGGGGTGCGGAGGGGGAGGGAGGAAGAAAGAAAGAAAAAACAAAAACTTCAAACTTCACTTTAAGATCAAATGAAACAAAAAGCTGATTGCACAACTTTGATTTTCAGCATGTGAAAACCAATTGGAATTGCCAACGAGCAGCTGCAAACAACTTTTAAACTGACAGAGAGGAACCGCCTTTGATTCTCAATCATACCGCACGGCCTGCTAAATACATTGACCACGCAACGCTGCTGCTGCAAGGTTCTTGGGACTCGGATTGTCAGGCGCAGTTGCACACCTATGTTCAAATACGTTCCAAAACACCTGCTTGCATGTGGATGAGGTACCGATGCTGTGATAGAATAACTATAGTTTCTTAGAATGATTTTTGACTCACTGAAAATTCAGGCCATAGAAGCTATGATAAGCTTCAGCTATTCTAACCATATCAGCATCATTCTGTACTCAATTGATTACATGTAAAACACTATAGGTATTAGGACTACCTTTGAGGATCATAGCTCGAGGACATGAGACTGTACTGTTTGCGAGGTCTATAGGAGCTAGCTATGAGTTGGAACTTACCTGTTAGATTAGGTATGATAGGATCTAGTTGGGTATGTACCTGTTGACAGCGATAGGCATTGAGACTGTACCTGTTTGAAGGTCTATAGGAGCATTGAGACTGTACCTGTTTGAAGGTCTATAGGAGCATTGAGACTGTACCTGTTTGAAGGTCTATAGGAGCATTGAGGCTGTACCTGTTTGAAGGTCTATAGGAGCATTGAGACTGTACCCGTTCAAAGGTTTATATGCGCATTGAGGTGATACCTTTGAAGGTCTGAGCATGAGACGTACCTGTTTAGGTCTATAGGCACTGAGGCTGTACCTGTTGAAGGTCTATAGGAGCACTGAGACGTACCTGTAGAAGGTCTATAGGAGCATTGAGACTACCCGTTCAAAGGTTATATCGCATGCAGAGGCTATGCGCTAACTTAAGTCATAGAGCACTGAGACACCGTTTGCAGGAGCTGCTGACGGAGCTATAACATGAGACTTACCTGTTGAGTCTATCATAACGTGAGCAACATGAACTGCTGTTACGAGACGCTGCGAAGTGCTAAGGCAAACCAGCTCCTGCATTCAACTCAGAAAGGTCGCTCCATGCACGCTTCCGTGACTGCTGCTAAGAGCATAACAAACACCTGCATCAACGCAACACACCTGTGCAAAACTTACCTTCCAGCGAACATGGTCTCAGCTTGGGCTGCAATCAAATCTATATCAGGATCGGGAGCTGCACAGGCAAGGAGGATAAATTAGTAAATAACAATGATTTTCTTTAAAAGCCCAGGTTATTAAGGAGCTGAAATATGAATTACAACTGAAAACAAAGCCAGAAATTTAAGTGAACAAGGTGCTGTTAAAACACAAATATGACTTATTGTACTTGAGCGTTGAGCCATTTCTACTCAAGTAAAGCAGCACACAGCAGGCAGTTCTGGTATACGTGGCACAAACCACTTCACGAAATACACCACTGCAGGGCGCTCCACGCCCCGCCACGTAGCCTGGAGTTGGGTATTCCACGCCACCGCAGAGCTCGGAGTGGGGCATATCTGCAGACGACAGGCCGACGGACCGGGCAGCGTGAAAGGACGCCTCACCTGACTGCCCCGAAATGTCATTGACGGACAGCGAGCTGTCAGAGAGGGTGCTGTCTCCAAACTCCTTCTTGTAGATGGACAGCAGGTAGGTGATCCTGTAGTCCAGCCTCACGCTGTGAATGAACTGTGGGGGGAACGCCGGCGTTAGGACACGGCTAGCGCCCGCTGTACGAAACGTCACGCGTTCACAAGAGCCGTTAGCCACATGAGCGCAGCCCTAACCGAGCAATCCTTACATCTGAGCTTTCATGATGTCTATATACGCATGTTCATCGCATTTACATTGTTTTTTTCATGCTACATCCCCCTATTTTTCTCCTCCCACTTTAGAATGGCCAATCGCCAAATGTACAGTATCCACGCCCAACACTGCACTTTTCTCCATTGATCCAGGAGAGGGCAGACAAAGGCAAGGGCTCTCCTCCAACCCAATATGAGAGTGAAGAACACCCCGCCCCCCTACCCAATCCCCAACTCCCCGCCCCCCAACAAACCGTATCTCACCGAACTGAATATTATAATTAGCGCCGATGAGCTCTGAAACAGACATCCATGTTGCAGTGACTCTCCTTCCCAATGGTAATTACAAACGGTCGGCTGCAGGGAGAGTGGACGATTTTGCCGAAGACTACAAGCTTCAGGGCCGGCTGTGATTCGGCGAGTTTAAAGGCCCCCCCCCCCGTTGCCGGACGGGAGCGGGGCGCGCTCCTGACCTGCAGGATCTCGATGATCTTGAGCTTGGTGTTCATGACGGTGACGTCCTCGCAGTCGGGGGGGCCGGGGGCCTTGGCGTGGCGCGGGGTCGGCTGGCCCTCGGGCAGGAGGTGGGGCAGCACCGAGCCCCGGCTCAGCACCATCTGGCTCATCATCTCCCCCACGCCGTGGATGGTGCGCATCACGTTGTTCCCTGGCGGCCAATCGATTGTCAGTATTCGCGGTAGTCACAACAACAAAAAAGAGAATATCGGAGACGCATCACTAGTCTCCATAGCCACTGTACTTTAGATCATATATGAAGCACACTACTCGTCTCCATAGCCACTGTACTTTAGATCATATATGAAGCACATCACTAGTCTCCATAGCCACTGTACTCTAGATCATATATGAAGCACATCACTAGTCTCCATAGCCACTGTACTCTAGATCATATATGAAGCACATCACTAGTCTCCATAGCCACTGTACTTTAGATCATATATGAAGCACATCACTAGTCTCTCTCGCCGTCTGTGCACCGGTGGAGAACTGAAGCCGCTCACCCGACTCGGGGCCCTTGCTGATCTTGTCCATGAAGTTGGGCATGTGCTGCACGATGTCCAGGATGGCCAGCAGGGTGCGCGTGAGCCGCAGCAGCTCGCTGAAGCTGTAGAACCCAAAGTAGACCAGGTTACGCGCCAAGCGAACCACCTGCGGGAGAGAGGAGAGACCACCCGGACGGTGAAGCGTCAGTCACGCCATTTCACCCCATTTCATTAAAGCTCCCTGGCTGGGTAGGACCCTTGAGCAAGGCACTTGGCCTGCATTGCTTCAGCATGTATCCAGCTGTATAAATGGATGCAATGTAAATGCTGTGTAAAAGTTGTGCAAGTCACTCTGGATAAGAGCGTCTGCTAAATGCCTGTAATGTAAAATGAAAGCTGTCGTGTTTCTGAGGCCTGAGTGCTCCAGCTCTCCTTACCTCCAGGGTGAGCTCGTTCTTGTCCTTGTCTCCGAAGGGGAAAGGCTGACTGACGACGTCTTTGAGGTACTCTTCCACAAACTCCATCGTGGGGGCAAACTTATCTTTCATGGTGTCGCGCGTGGAGTCCGTGCACTCGTAGTGGTACCTGCGGGCCAAAGAGAGTGAAGAGACTCGGTTCAGTTCAATTCAGATCAAATCAACCAAATCAAATCGACTCAGCGTGTGTTCCCAACAAGGTATGGACTCCTCAAAAGGGAAAATAATGAGTATGCTGTGGGAAATTACAAAACAAGACCCAACATAAAATACGGAGATGACGTTTAGACAGGACATACCTTAAGGAGAAAAAAAATAAAGCCTTCACAAAACGGGCCCTAACATGGCAACCCAAATGGAACAGAAACAGAACAGAGAAAGACCCAAGACCGCCTGCAGGATGTGACACAATTGCTAGTTATGAAATATGGGGGGAACAGCCATGGCAACAACGAGAGTGAATGGCAGAGGACGGAACAGGATGGAACCGATACATCTATAGCCTGTGTTCCGGAAGGAACTGAAAGGTCTGCGTACGTCAAGTAAGGAGTCTCTCTCGCTCGGCTACAGTAAAGGTACGCTGCCAATCAACACCAATGAATGTAGCCTTTACAAGGACTGGCCTTCACGCAGAGAGAAGCTCTCTCCAGTGAACACTACTGTTCTAAAAAAAGCTCTCTACTGAACACTACTGCCCAGTGCTCACAGAGAGGAGAGAGAGGAGAGAGAGAAAAGAGAGAAGCAGTGATGCAGTGTTGTCGAGGGTTAGCAGTGAAGCACTGTTGCCCAGATTTAGCAGTGACGCGGTGTAGCCGAGGGTTCGCAGTGACCGGGTTTGACCGCTTCCTCGGTGTCCTCTCCCAGGACTTCTCCCTCAGTCGCTGCCGCTTAATCAGCGACACAACACCACCGACCGTCATCCTGACAGTCTCAAACCCCCTCAGAGAGCCGCCAGGAAGCTGTGAGCGTGACTAATTCAGCCGGCACAGAGGTGTCTCAAAGCAGGCCTGCACCGTTGGCAGGCACATCAGATCACTTCCTAAAATATCCCAATGCGAAGGAGAGACGGGGCCACGTGAAGGGGTTTAATGACTGAATCAGAAAGCCTTGGTGCGTCACCTCATTCTCACTGACCATACCAACAGGCAGGGCGTTGCGCTGCTGTTAAGGTATTATTTCAGCGTGTGGATGGGCCCTGTTGATTCGCCCTGTAGCCTAACCCAGTGCCCGCCAAGTCACGTCGCCAAACGCACCCCACCCTGTCTATTTGGTTTTCTGTTCACTTGTTTACTTATTAGCCACAAGTCCTGTAGGAGCGCGTGCCTGGGTTCAGCACTCCTAGGCACAGTGCCAACGTAGCCTTGGGCCAAAGATCAAAATGTACCTTAGAAAATAAATCAGAGGTAATAAAAACTACAAGCAAATCAGCACAGTGAAGACAGGATTAACTCAAAGAGAGAGAGAATAACGGTACAACTGTAGTGTGAATAGCATTAACTCACAATAATGCCAAAACTCACATGTCAAAACTCACAGTAAGTGAAAGAGCTCGTAGTCACGTGTTTGCTAAAGCCAAAATGGAGGGGATGAAGTTTCACAGGGCCTTCATTTTAACACAGTTTTCCCAAATAATCGGTAAACGCTCGGTTTCGAAACCGTGAAATAGCTGCTGTTCATTACTCAGCTGCTATTTGGCGGCTGAGGTGAGTTTGGCTCCCTCTAGTAAAGCGCTATGAGACCACGAAATAAAAAAAATGTATACAAATGCAATTCATTATTATTGCTAAGAGCTTTAGACAGCCGAGAGCAGGAGAGAATGTTCCAGAATAAAGCCAAATTACTCTGGGCCCCACAGCCACTTAGGGTCTGAAATATTACGTCCCAATAAATCATGAAAAATCAGGAAGAACCGCAAACTACTGACGGCCTCCAGAGCAACTGCACTCAGATCTTGGTTGACTAACTAGCAGTTTTTTGTTTTTTTTGACTAAGAGTGGGTTAATCGAAATTTAAAACATTTATTTTGTTCGGAAAGAGAAAAACAAATGAACACAAATGCAAGTAAAAAAAAACAAGAAAAAAAAACAAAAAATGATAAACACTAAGACAATAGTCTTTTTTTTAGACCTGCAAAAAATAATAATTACAAAAATCCAAACATAGCCATAGGCTGTTCTATAGACCACGCCCAGCAATTACGTTCAATTACCCAGAATTGCAGGCTGCATGCCTTAGCTCGCACACAAGTAAATAAATAAATTAATCAAGTCATAATGGAAAAACAAAACAGGAACTGTTCAACTAAAAGAGTCTCAACATCTCCGTTAAACAGCCCCATGACCGGCTTGGGGGAGTCAGCCCCCTTCAGAACGTTCCGGAAAGGAGGAGGAAAGTCCCCGTGCCCGTGCCCGTAGCCGGGGGGCGAGCCGGAGCTGGGGTGGGCAGAGGGGGCCGGGGTGGGGTGGGGTGGGGTGGGGTGGGGTGGGGGGGTGGGGCTCACTCACTCGTGGATGGAGATTTTGGACGGGATCTCGGTCCACAGGCGGGCGTAGCGGCAGGGCACCACGGCCTCCTGGGGGTCGCGGTCCACGTGCATGTGCAGCATGAGGCGGCAGAAGGAGGCGCGCAGGTTGTACGGCAGGCAGTCGTCGAACATGCAGCGCAGGATCAGCTCCACGGGCAGCTGGCCCGACACCTGGTTTATGGCCAGGTACTGCCGGTCCAGGCACATCCGTGCAAACAGGTTCAGCTGGTACCTGCGGAGGGCAGGGCCGGGGAGTGGGCGCGTGTGAGAGAGAGAGAGGGAGGACAAGAGAGAGTGAGTGAGTGAGAGAGAGAGAGTGATAGAGGACAAGAACGTGAGTGAGATGGAGGACAAGAGTGGGTGAGAGATTGATGACGAAAGAGTGAGTGAGAGAGAGAGGAGAACAGAGAGTGAGCGAGAGAGAGAGAACAGAGAGTGAGGGAGAGACAGAGGAGAACAGAGAGTGAGTGAGAGATAGGTCAAGAGATTGATTGACAGAGAGAGGACAACAGAGTGAGCGAAAGATTGAGTGAGAGACCGACGACAACAGATAGCGAGTGGGATACGGAGGACAGCAGGAGGACCCATCACTGGTCAGACCCAAGCAGAACAGGGCGCGGCCGTGCACCTGTAGTAGGTGATTATGTCCACGTCCAGCTTGTGGTTGCCCTTGGCGTCCTGGGCCAGGTGGCGGATGGACTTCCCGTGGGGCTCCTTGTTGCTGTCGATCCAGTAAAGCCACACCTCTTCCTCCTCCGCTTCGTCGTGCAGCAGCGACGTTTCCAGAGCGTTCTCTGTGAGGGGAATCAGCCTGAGAGAAAAACAGCAACGGGGCCAGTTAGAATTCACAGATATATCTGCCAGGTCGTCTCTGACTATTTACAGGCATACTATGCAGGATTTCTTTATTTGAAAATAGTATAAAATAACTACGCACTTTAGCCTGATTTGAGCACCTTTAACCCGTATGTTATTCTAAGATTGTGTGTACAACCCAGAGCAGCTCTTTTTTAGTCCATGTTCCAGATTTGGGAGAGTTCCGAGTTTTACTTTAAGTGAAGTTATGCAGCTAACTCAGTAATCCTGCTTCATGAAACAGGCCTAGAATAGCTAAACACCAAACAAGGAAAAACACCTGAACTACGGAATAGCTATCATACAATGTTCCCACAGACCTTTAAGTATATTTTCTCCAAATCTGATTTGATAAGTGCATTTACTATTTGACTGTCAAGTGTTTTTACCGTTTGACTGATAAGTGTATTTAAATATTACTGGGCTGTATTGATGCGCAATAATATGCAAATAATGCAAAAACAAAGGCAAGAGAGCTAGGGGAGAGAGAAATAATTGGGGAACTGGGATAAGAGAGAGGGATGAAGTACAGGGAGAGAGAGGGAGAGGGGGATGAAATACAGAGGGAGAGAGGGATGAAGTACAGGGAGAGAGAGAGAGAGAGGGATGAAGTACAGGGAGAGAGAGGGAGAGAGGGATGAAATACAGAGAGAAAGAGGGATGAAGTACAGGGAGAGAGAGAGAGGGATGAAGTACAGGGAGAGAGAGAGAGAGGGATGAAATACAGGGGGAGAGAGAGGGAGAGAGGGATGAAGTACAGAGAGAAAGAGGGATGAAGTACAGGGAGAGAGAGAGAGAGAGGGATGAAGTACAGGGAGAGAGAGAGAGAGAGGGATGAAGTACAGGGGGAGAGAGAGAGAGAGAAGGATGAAGTACAGGGAGAGAGAGGGAGAGGTAAAAACCTAGAAGACGTGGGGACGTTTCGTCGTGGCGAGCCTGTGCCCCACACTCCGCACCCCACACTCCGCACCCCGCGCCTGGCCTCCGGGCCCAGATTCTGAAAAGCAGACGGGTCTGCGGCGCTGCCCTACTTAATAATTCAGGCAGAGGGAGGGGGGGGCACCTCGCCCACAGTTGCTCACGGACAGTGCATCGGCAGTCAGGAGGCGGGAGAGAGGAGGCGGCGGCGGCGGCGGCGGCGGGCGCGCCGCGGTACCGTCTGAATACCAACGCCGGCCTCCCGCTGCACTGGAGCGGCTGTGAACCGCTAACGCCCGTGAACCGCTAACCGCTAACCGCGAGCGTGACCGAGGTTTTTAAATTCATTAACCAAGTGAACCACAAATACATTTTTCAGGTTGACTTCTGCCAGTAGAAGAGCATAACGCAGGTTCCTCCAGGATATCAGAAAGTATTTCCGTACATGGAAATTTTTTTAACAGGTTCCCAGGTCATGCAGTAGAGACAGAGATCCATGGGGGTTTTTTTACAGTAAGTCGATGCCAAGCAGTGCTCGACAGGCTCTAATTTGTCAGTAAACAACGCGTGCAGACTGCTGCTCCACTGGCCTGTTCATATCATGTGCTCTTATGTTCCTATTCAGCTGATCTATGATAAAATGTCTACCTCACCGCTTCCAAAGGTAAATGCGTTGTGCCTCACACACTGCAAAAGATAATCTGATCCAGATAAAGCCGTTTCTCTCTTGAAGTGGATTAGACTGGGGGAGACTCACTTGGTCTGGATGAGGATGTCCGCGTTGATGGGGTTCAGCATGAACTTGCAGATGAGCTCCTGGGTAATGGGGATGGCCGTCAGATTGGACACGCACAGGTCTGACAGATAGTCCAGGAACCTGGGACGACACGCGCACACGCAAACGAGTGAACTCCCTCCCGACCAATCGGAGCACAGGGTGTTTCTCACTTCCAAAGGCTTATGAAAATAAAGCATTTGGAGGTACAGGAGGGGTGTTAAGTTTCTGGCGCTATACTACTGTATAGACCATCTGATACCACGATACTGTCCTAGGTCACACGCCTCTCAATTAACACTCAGAATTTTCAACCAATTGGAATGTTGGTGGAGCAGACCACCTGACCATTCTATCATCTCTGTGGCTTCACGGTGTTAATAAAACCTCCTTGCTGAGGCACCAGCAGGGGGCAGTGTGGCTCCCGCGCCCTTCCCCCCCCGCTGACCTGGGCTCGCGGTTGCGGCGCAGCAGGCTGATGAAGGTCTCGATCTCCCGGGCGGTGATGTGCTTCTCCAGAAGCTTCCGGTTGTTGTGCAGCAGCGCGGTGATGGTGTCCTCCGCCAGGATCTCGTACCCGATCTGGGACTGCATGATGGAGAACTTCTTGGCGATGTACTCCTGTCGGGGGGAAGGCGGATGTCAAATTCACACTCACGCGCCCTCAGTTCAATTCAATTTGCTTTACTGGCAGGACAAATCTGGACAGTTGAATCGCCAAAGCTTGCTGAATTAGAAAAAGGAACGTGGCAACATGAAAAAATGCAATAATAATAAATGTGGATAATACTAAGCATTAGAAAGGTATTTGTGCGTGTGTGTGAGTATTTACTGATTCACTAACTCACTGACTCACTCACTGACTGACTGACTCATTCACTCATTCTGACTCACTCACTGACTCATTCACTCATTCATTCTGACTCACTGACTGACTGACTCATTCACTCGCTTGCTTGCTGGCTCAGTGTGCAACCTGCCTGGTTCTTCCTGTAGTCCTGCTGGGAGTGGCGCAGGACTCTGTAGCACAGCCGGAGCAGGTACTTGAAGGGGGCGTAGCGCTGGTCCCCCAAATCCTCCAGCTTCAGCATGGGACCCTCGCCCAGGTCGGTGAACGGGGCTTTCAGGATCCCAAAAATCTGAGGGGGGCACAAAACAGGGGCCATTTTACTGCACCAATCAACAAATCATCAAGCAGCAAATGAAAATGAGTTTTCTAGTCACGTGCAGTGAATGTCACAGAGCGGTTATACAAATGAATCAACAAACATCTGGAGCCAACAAGTGTTGCTTCATTCTCTCCTGCTATCAGCGGTGGAAAAGAGCCAGAAACTCTGGATGTGCATTTAGGTCAGCTGAGTCTGGACGAGACATTTAGCGTTTGAAAATCCTGCACGCAGAGTTTGCTACGGCACCTAGCATTCGAGCACTGGAGTTTAACATCCCTGTGGCAAGGTGCTCCAAGCAGGACTGAAGTTTGACATCCCAGTGCTAAGATGTCCTAGGCATGACTGGAGTTCGACCTCCCTGTGCCCTAATGTCCCATGCAATGACAGCTCTCCGTGTAAAAATTTGTAAACGCACGTCCCAAAGTCAGCACTGAATAAATGCACACGGAGCAAAACGTTGCCTAATCCATCGTTTGATTGTCAAACCAATCAAAGCGTTTTCCCCTCTGGGAAACAGACAGGCTCGCAGCGACCCCAGCGTTCCTGCAACAAACAGAAACTATCCTCGTTTCCCCCCCCACCCCCGACGAACCGGCTCTTCCTGTTATAATTTGGCCCAAACAGGCCCCCTTTCCCCCTCGTCTCGAGATCAAGACGTGCCCAAGAAGATGAGTCGGACCGCAAGGCAGCACAAGCGAGGCAATTTAACATACCACCTCCTGTGAATTTCCTGCGCTGAGAAATGTCAGCCGGGCGCCTAGGCTGCTATTAACACGTTCCCTGGGAGACGGGCAGACATTCTAAATGCAGACGCAATTTTAAAAAATAAATAAATTTATAAAACCACTCCAGTGCTTTAAAAAAAGCTTTTGAATGCAAGAAAGGGGGGGGGGTGGTTTAAGGGGATCGTATTAAATATATATACATGAATATCACAGGTTACATCACTGCCGGGTTTGAACAGGGACACGGACTCGGGCGCCACAGGTACGTTGATCGCGACCAGGGACAACGACCCAAAGTACCGGCCGTATTTTCATTTCACATTTTTAACAGAAAGGTTCAAATTTACATACCGGTCGAACCTCGACCAAGGACTGATTTTCACGCGCAGAGGCTCTTCAGAAAATATCCCCAAAGGTTCAAAGTAGGCTACAGTGAGCTTTTTTTCCCCTACCCCCAACTCTTCGACCATCGACTTTGAATAAGCAATTATTTTAATCCACCCCTAGAAAAAAAACACTTTTTCTATAAGTCAATATTTTTCACCTTATTTGCCACTCTTTCTCTGCTTAGCCAATCATGAAAAGCACTGTTCAAAATAACAAATAAGATAATTGAACACGGCGACCTAATTTCTGATTGGTTGCTTGGCCTGGGAGACAGACCAGGATCCGCTCTCACTTGGGAGAGACTACCGCCAGCTCACGGCCAGAAAAAAACAGAATAATATATAAATGTGATTCGGTTTAAAGGTTAAAAATTTGGCGCTAACTGTCCATGAGTAGCTGTCCATGAGTCCATGAGTAGTAGTGAATTTGGACCTTTCTTGATGAACTTTTACACAGCTGAACGTATCAGCAACCCCAGAAAGGACAGACACACAAGACACATGCTGCACCATCCTGTCTCAGCTGCACACACACACACACACACACACACACACACACATGCACACACGCACACGCACACGCACACGCACACACACGAACAGCGGTAGAGCTAACCTGGGCCAGAATGTTCTGCTCCCGCATGAGCTTCTGCCTCTCCCGGTTGGGTTTGCTGATGACCACGGACAGGACCTCCTGCCCGTTGTTCGGGACGTCCGACACGAAGAAGATCAGGTCCTCCAGGAGCTTGGTGACGAATCTGATGGGGGGGTCGGGGCAGGGCCAAAAGATTGTTAGACAATGCACAGTGCGGTGGTGTCTACACGCTTGTACTACTATTTGTAATTGACCGTAATTGGTTGTAAGTTCTCTGGTGCAACTGTATCGTCACACAAATCAACCAAACACACATGCAACAAATCGAACTGTGAAAGAAACTGCTATCGCCGCGGTTACCTGCGCTCGTTCTGAGCGATGTTGCCGTTCTGCAGCTTCCGCACGGTGGACTCCAGCACCTTGTTGGCGTCGTTGGCGAAGTCCAGGTCCCGCACCTCCGACAGCGGCACGGAGACGATGGCGAAAGCCTCCTTGTCCTCCTTGGTGGGACACGTCCCGATCTGCGGGAGGGCGGGGCGGGGGCATTAGCATGAGAGAGAAAAAAAACTGAGCACTCTGAAACACTGAACTCGGCCAATCCGTGGAAAGCTCTTCACTAAGTGGGAGGGACAACAACGTTTGGGGCTTGGCCGTGTTGACTGGTTTGGTGGAGCAGGGTGGGGGGCGGGTTTGGGGGGAGGGGGGGGGGGAACCTTGAGCATGACGGGCCTCTCCTCCTCGGCATCGATGGGGATGTTGGTGCTGGTCACCCAGGTGTTGGTGCAGAGGTGGCGCAGTCGCACGTAGGAGTTCCTGAGGAAGAGGAACGCGTGATGTCATCGCTCGCTAGCGTCGCCTGGTGAACCAGTCCTACCACAGCATGGCCTTCATATTCAAAACGGTTCAACAAAACACTTTCCTAGGTCTTCTATCAAATGCGCGTTTTCTGTGAACCAAGAGGAATATCAAGGCCTCCATGGGCTATTCCTATGGATCACCACAAGGGGCAGCACTGCCGCACTACTGCTTTGTGTGCGTGTGCGGCTGGTAAGGCACAGAAAGCACTGAGGAAGACCATGTCTCATATCACAATCGCGTACCGTGATTTCAGTTCTAGGTTTCCGTTTCGAATCAGTGGGATTTTCTCCATCGTTACACTACAGGTGAGGCGTTTAGCAGGCGCACTTATCCAGTGTGACCCAATCCATTTATGCAGCTGGATATTCACTGCAGTAATTCAGCTTAAGCTTTCGCTCAAGGGTACAACCGAAGCAGCCTATCGATTTTGCACAGTTTGACTAAACGAGTCTTTTCCCCCCCGAGTCAATCTTTTTTAACAATGTTTGTGAAACATTTAAATGACTCCATTCTACATCCGTTTGGAGGCAGCACGGTGGGGCAGCGGAATGGTGCCTCACACCGAGTTTGAATCCCGGCCCAGGCCTTTGTGTGTGGAGTCTCCAAGTGTGGAGTCTCCCAGTCTCAAGACACTCCAGTCCCCCCCACTCCAGTCCAAAGACAGGTTAACTGGAGACTCTAAACTGCTCCTAGGTATGAGTGTGTGAGTGAATGGTGTGTGGACCCTGGATTGACGACCTGCCCTGGCTGTATTCCTGCTTCTCGCCCAATGCATGCTGGGATAGGCTCCAGCCTCCCCACGACCCTGAACCAGGAACAAGCGGCTATAGATAATGGACAGACAGCACGTGAATAGTTTCTCTCACACAAACCTTTTCTTCTTGCTTTCCAGTAAGCTCTTAGTATCACCCACAGCCTGCTCGAACGTTCATATAAACATTCATATATTCTAATTTTTCACTCAACGGAAGTTCCTGGAAGGACTATAATCAGAGCACAACCTGGTGTACAACCTGGAGGTGCCAACACTCCCATCTTGTCATTTCCCCCACCGTCTTTGCAAAAGCACGGGATTACCACTGAGCCTTACAGCTACCGCAGCCCCTGCCAACCCATTCAGAGTGAGTCACACTGCCTGCCCGCCCCCCCCCCCCCCCGTGTGCTGCCTTACACTGCACCACAGCTTGGCTAAGCTTGTTTACCCCAGCTTTGGAAAGCGGCCAATCGGCTCTCGAGAGAGAGACCTCGAGATGCTCTCGCCGCACCCCGTTGCCAACGGCGATTACCGCAGAAGCGGTGGCCCGCGCCAGGAACACACCAGCCAGCTTCGACGCTGCGCGGACCGTAAGCGAGCGGCTAGCAGAAGCGCGACACGTCTCCCGTCTTACCTGAGCCTCCTCTGGCTGTTCAGCCACTTCCTTGTGTCTTGTAACCGGCGCTCGAATATTGAGTGAACGTGATTGGTTTACTGGGGGGTGAGAAATGTGGGCGGGGTTTATCGTGTTGCGCTGGCCAGACATACAGGGAAGAGCTACGAGCCTGTCCGGTGAGGCTAGCCCAGGCTAGAAGTGGGAGGGGCTGGCCCAGAGTAGAAGTGGGAGGGGCTGGCCCAGAGTAGAAGTGGGAGGGGCTAGTCTGATTAAGCAAACATTAGAGCAGTGACCAAACCGGTGACAGCGATTGGCCGGGAGAGGTCACCTGGGCACCAGGCAGTCGGCCCTCTGCAGGGTGGTGGCGTCCAGCTCGAACAGGGACGCGATGTCGCTGCCGTGGGGAACGGAGACCAAGGTGTAGGCGATCTTCTCCGGGGCCTGCCGCTTCTTCTTGGGGGCCACCGAGCCTCCGTCTGCCTGGGCGGGGGGGGCCGTCTCCTGGGCGACACAACAGAGGGGTACAAATAAACCCTCCGGTCCGGCAGAGACCGATCCGTTTCGCGTACATCCCGCCAACTTCTGCTCTTAATAACCGAAGGAGGAAGCGTGACGCGACATTTTGGAGGACGTCATGACCTGCTCGCGAGCGGCCGACGGTCCGAAGCTCTCCGCAAGCATAGGGGCGATGCCCGAAATCAGGGGATGGGGGTGGAACTTTAAAACAGTCGCCATGTTTGAATAAAATACAGGTGCCGGAGACACGAGCCCTGGAGCAGAGGCGAAGCCGCCCGGCGCTGCGCTGAACAGGCGCGGGAGGCTTCACGGGCTGTTTTTTCCCCGAGCCGTCACACGGCAACGGCTCCAAAGCGTTCTTAACCTGAAGGAGGGTAGGAGGGGAGTGAAATTCATTCTCTCTTTCATGCACTGCTCACTCGCCCCCACTGCAAAATAAAGCCTTTTAACAGGATAAAGGGAGACGGAGCGGACACCCTAAAGAGAAAATATCACCGACGCTCGGCTGAACGCCGTCCCCGTCGATCAATTAAAAAGAGAAAACGCATAACACGTAAACGCTGAACATTATGATTACAGCGGTTATGAAGATGACTGTCTTTTTTTCTATGCGACTGTTCTTCTGCTGCCGCCGGTAACCGCGGCAGCCTTGGCGAGGCCGCTGAATAGCGTTGACGGAGGAGAGGAAAGTTCACTCTGGGGTCACGCGGCGTTCGTGTCTGGCCGCCGCATCCCCTGAGCTACGCTCCCCGCTTCCGCGAGGGCTATTAAAATGGGCACACTCTCTCTCTCCCTCCCTCCCTCTCTCTCATGACTCATACTGAGGCTAGGGCAGACAGTGTGGCCCTGCTTACCCTTTCTCTCTCTCTCAGTCGCTCCTCATATACCTCTCTCTTTCTCTCTCTCAGACTCTCCTCATATACCTCTCTCTCTCAGTCTGTCCTCCCATACCTCTCTCTCCCTCGCTCCCCCCTCGCTCTCTGTCTCTCTCTCCTCCCTCCCTCCCTCTCTCTCTACCTCCCTAGCGCTCTCTCTCTCTCTACCTCACTCTCTCCCACCCTTGCACTCCCTCTCTCGCTCTCTCCCCCACCTCCCTCTCTCTCACTCTCAGTCTCTCTCTCCATCCCCCCCTCTCTCCCCCTCCCTCCCTCCCTCTCTCTGGACTGCTGCGGATGCAGACAGCACGTCCCGCTCTCTCTCCGGGCTCCCCGATGCGCAGACGTTATGTAAGCTTCCTGTCTGCGCTGGGCCTGCAGTGACTGTGCCGGAATACTAATGTACAGAGAGAGAGAGGGGGGGGGAGAGGGGGAGAGAGAGACAGAGAGAGAGAGGGAGAGAGGGAAGCGAGGGGAGAGAGACAGAGGGAGAGAGAGGGAGAGGGGGGGAGCGGAGGGGAGAGAGACAGAGAGAGAGAGACAGAGAGGGGGGGAGGGAGAGAGAGACGAGAGAGAGAGAGGAGAGGGAGAGAGGGGAGAGCAAGGAGCAGAGAGAGAGGAGCAGAGGAGAGAGAGACAGGAGAGAGAGAGAGAGGAGAGAGGGGAGAGGGGAGAGAGAAAAGGGAGAGAGGAAGAAAACAGAGAGAAGGAAGGGAGAGAGGGGAGGAGCAGAGGAAGAGGAACAGAGAGAGTGAGAATAAGGAGGGAGGAAGAGAGAAATGAGGGAGGAGAAGATGATAAGGAAGAAAGAGGAAGGAGAGAGGAAGAAGGAAAGGGGGAGAGAGGGGAGACAGGGAGGGAGCAGGAGAGAGAGGGGATGTTGGAAGACTGAGGCAGAGGGATGGAGAGAGGGAGGGAGAGAGAAAAAGAAAGGGCATGCAGAGGCGAGTGGTTATGGAACCCTGGCGCTGGAGGTGTGGGAGGGACCTGTTGGCAAGGAGACCCCACTTCCACTGCCTCTGGTGACCTCACTTCCACTGCCAGCCAGCCTGAGTGTCATCACACACAGGGACGGACGGAAACACTGCGACATCAACCTTCTTAAAAATGCCTCTCAAATAAGTGTACCTGTAAACTACCAAGTTAAAAATAAATCGAAAACAGGTCTACCTGTAAACTGCAAAGTTATTTTGCAGGTGGCACACAGGAAAAAACCAGAGGGAAGAGGCGAGTATTTTTAAACACATAAACCCAAATATATTAAACAAATACACATCACATGTATGCATTTGAAACGCTGACCAAAAGCAATCTTAGACAGGATACGCACACACTGACGGGTATTATGAAGCCATAAAAGCACATACCATTCGCAACATATCACTCTCCAGCTGACACAATTAGGGTCAGTAAAAAAAAAAACTAATCGACCAATCAGGAAAAGTCACACCCATGACAGCAGGACAGAGCACATAAATATAAGTGACAGCAGTCAGACTTACTCCAACTTTTGTGTCCCCACTGCCTTCAGCTCGGAAGTCTGGGTTCACCTGGGGACAACAACAGACCTGCGGTCATTCACTCGACACACTCCACTGAGCACACTGAACACGTTACTCGACACACTCCACAGAGCACACCGCACACCTCACTAAACACAGTCCACAGAGCACACTGCACACCTCACTAAACACAGTCCACTGAGCACACTGCACACCTCACTAAACACAGTCCACTGAGCACACAGCACACAGAGAGGGGCCCTCGCAGCGCACACACAGAGAGGGGCCCTCGCAGCGCACACACAGAGAGGGGCCCTCGCAGTGCGCACACAGCACTCAAAGAGGGGCCCTCGCAGCGCACACTCAGAGAGGGGCCCTCACAGTGCGCACACAGCACACAGAGAGGGGCCCTCGCAGTGCACACACAGAGAGGGGCCCTCGCAGTGCACACACAGAGAGGGGCCCTCACAGTGCGCACACAGCACACAGAGAGGGGCCCTCGCAGCGCACACACAGAGAGGGGCCCTCACAGTGCGCACACAGCACACAGAGAGGGCCCTCGCAGCGCCACAGAGAGGGCCCTCGCAGCGCACACCAGAGAGGGGCCCTCGCAGCGCACCAGCACTCAGAGAGGGGCCCTCACAGTGCGCCACTCAGAGAGGGGCCTCCAGCGCACACCAGAGAGGGCCTCGCAGTCGCACACTCAGAGAGGGGCCCTCGCAGGCGCACACACAGAGAGGGCCCTCACAGTGCGCCACAGCACAGAGAGGGGCCCTCGCAGCGCACACAGAGAGGGGCCCTCCAGGCGCACACACAGAGGGGCCCTCGCAGCGCACACTCAGAGAGGGGCCCTCACAGTGCGCCACGAAGGCTCGCAGCGCCACACGAGAGGGCCCTCGCACGCACACTCAGAGAGGGCCCTCACAGTGCGACACACAGAGAGGGGCCCTCGCAGGCACACCAGAGAGGGGCCCTCACAGGCGCACAGCACACAGAGAGGGCCCTCGCAGCGCACACCAGAGAGGGCCCTCGCAGGCGACACAGAGAGGGGCCTCGCAGCGCCACTCAGAGAGGGGCCCTCACAGTGCGCCACAGCACACAGAGAGGGCCCTCGCAGCGCACACCAGAGAGGGGCCCTCCAGCGCACAACACAGAGAGGGCCCTCACAGGCGCACAGCACAGAGAGGGGCCCTCGCAGGCCACACAGAGAGGGGCCCCATCACAGCGCACACAGAGAGGGGCCCTCGCAGGCGCACCAGAAGGGGCCCTCGCAGCGCACAACACAGAGAGGGGCCCTCACAGTGCGCACAAGCCACAGAGAGGGGCCTCGCAGCGCACACCAGAGAGGGGCCCTCCAGGCATCAGCACACAGAGAGGGGCCCTGAGCGCACACAGAGAGGGCCCTCCAGTGCGCACACAGCACAGAGAGGGGCCTCGCAGCGCACACCAGAGAGGGGCCCTCACAGTGCGCACACAGCACAGAGAGAGGCCCCCAGCGCGCACACCAGAGAGGGCCCTCACAGTGCGCACACAGAGAGGGGCCTCGCAGCGCCACTCAAGAGGGGCCCTCCAGTGCGCACACACACAGAGAGGGGCCCTCGCAGCGCACACACAGAGAGGGGCCCTCCAGCGCACACCAGAGAGGGGCCCTCCAGGCGCAACTCAAGAGGGGCCCTCACAGTGCGCACACAGCACACAGAGAGGGGCCTCGCAGCGCACACTCAGAGAGGGGCCCTCACAGCGCGCACACAGAGAGGGGCCCTCGCAGCGCGCACACAGAGAGGGGCCCTCGCAGTGCGCACACAGCACACAGAGAGGGGCCCTCGCAGCGCACACACAGAGAGGGGCCCTCACAGTGCGCACACAGCACACAGAGAGAGGCCCTCGCAGCGCACACTCAGAGAGGGGCCCTCGCAGGGCGTACACAGAGAGGGGCCCTCGCAGCGCGCACTCAGAGAGGGGCCCTCACAGTGCGCACTCAGCACACAGAGAAGGGCCCTCGCAGCGCACACTCAGAGAGGGGCCCTCACAGTGCACACACAGCACACAGAGAGGCCCTCGCAGTGCACACACAGAGAGGGGCCCTCACAGTGCGCACACAGCACACAGAGAGGGGCCTCGCAGGCACACCAGAGAGGGGCCTCGCAGGCGCACACAGAGAGGGCCTCCAGCGCGCACGCACACAGCACACAGAGGGGCCCTCACAGTGCGCACACACAGAGAGGGGCCCTCACAGTGCGCACACAGCACACAAGAGGGGCCTCGCAGTGCACACAGAAGGGGCCCTCGCAGCGCACACTCAGAGGGGCCCTCCAGTGCGCACACGAGAGGGCCCTCACAGTGCCACTCAGAGAGGGCCCTCACAGTGCGCACACAGAGAGAGAGGCCCTCGCAGTGCACACACAGAGAGGGCTCGA
This sequence comes from Anguilla rostrata, assembly GCF_018555375.3. NCBI lineage: Eukaryota > Metazoa > Chordata > Actinopteri > Anguilliformes > Anguillidae > Anguilla > Anguilla rostrata. The sequence goes on along the minus strand of NC_057951.1, from coordinate 6,937,697 downwards.
GCGCACATCAAGAGGGGCCACAGTGCGCAAAGCACAGAGGAGAGAGGCCTGCAGGCAACTCAGAGAGGGGCCACAGGGAGCAACAGAAAAAGAGAGAGAGGGAGGCCAGCAGGGCATGAGAGGGGCCCCACAGGCGAAAGCACACAAGAAGGGCCTCGCAGGCGCCATCAGGAGGGACCCTGGCGCTGAAGTGAGGGAGGGCCCTGTGCAGGCACACCACATTGCCACTGCCTCACAGTGACCTCACAGCCACTAGAGGCCCTGAGGTTACCACACAGGGAGGCCCACTGCGACACAACCTCAGAGAGGGGCCTCCACGCACATAGAGGGCCCTCACAGTGTTAAACAGCACACAGAACGGTGCTACCTGAACACTGCAAGAGAGGGGCACACAGTGCAACCAAGAAGAGGGGCCCTTCAAAGTGCTACACTACCCAAGAGGCCCTTAAACAGTACAGCATCACAGAGGGCTTGAAGCTGCCACAAAGCAACTTAGACAGGAGGCCCCAGACGCGACTCAGAAGGGCCCTAGCACGCAACCACGAAGAGTGCCCTCCAGCTGCACACAGAGGCTTGAGGCCCTCAAGGCCCAGCTGCCACCAGAGAGGGGCCCTCGCAGGGCGCACACAGAGAGGGGCCCTCGCAGGCACACAGAGAGGGGCCCTCGCAGCGCGCACACAGAGAGGGGCCCTCGCAGCGCACACACAGAGAGGGGCCCTCACAGTGCGCACACAGCACACAGAGAGGGGCCCTCGCAGCGCGCACTCAGAGAGGGGCCCTCGCAGCGCACACTCAGAGAGGGGCCCTCACAGTGCGCACACAGAGAGGGCCCTCGCAGCGCACACTCAGAGAGGGGCCCTCACAGTGCGCACACCAGAGAGGGGCCCTCACAGTGCGCACACAGAGAGGGGCCCTCCAGCGCACACAGCACCAGAGAGGGGCCCTCGCAGTGCGCACTCAGAGAGGGGCCCTGCAGCGCCACCAGAGAGGGCCCTCGCAGCGCACACTCAGAGAGGGGCCCTCGCAGGCGCTACACAGCAGAGGGGCCCTCCAGGCGCACACTCAGAGAGGGGCCCTCCATGCGCACACTCAGACACACACGAGAGGGCCCTCGCAAGCGCACATCAGAGAGGGGCCCTCGCAGCGCCACTCAGAGAGGGCCCTCGCAGGCGCACACCAGAGAGGGGCCCTCGCAGCGCCACTCAGAGAGGGGCCCTCCAGTGCGCACAAGCACACAGAGAGGGGCCCTCGCAGCGCACACTCAGAGAGGGCCCTCGCGCAGACGCACTCAGAGAGGGGCCCTCGCAGCGCACACTCAGAGAGGGGCCCGCAGCGACCCAGAGGGGCCCCTCCAGCGCACACTCAGAGAGGGCCCTCGCAGCGCACACCAGAGAGGGGCCCTCGCAGCGCCACTCAGAGAGGGGCCCTCGCAGTGCGCACTCAGAGAGGGGCCCTCGCAGCGCGCACTCAGAGAGGGGCCCTCGCAGCGCGCACTCAGAGAGGGGCCCTCGCAGTGCGCACACAGAGAGGGGCCTCTCACAGGCGCACAAGCACACGGAGGGGCCCTCGCAGCGCGCACTCAGAGGGGCCTCCTGCGCAGCCGACACAGAGGGGGCCTGCATCCAGGGCCTGCCAGCGCAACAGAGAGGGGCCCTCGCAGCGCGACACTCAGAGAGGGGCCTCGCAGGCGCAACATCAGAGAGGGGCCCTCGCAGGGCGTACACAGAGAGGGGCCCTCGCAGGGCGCACACAGAGAGGGGCCCTCGCAGCGCGCACACAGAGAGGGGCCCTCACAGTGCGCACACAGCACACAGAGAGGGGCCCTCCAGCGCACACTCAGAGAGGGGCCCCTGCAGGGCAACACTCAGAGAGGGGCCCTCGCAGGCGCACTCAGAGAGGGGCCCTCGCAGCGCCACACCAGAGAGGGCCCTCGCAGTGCGCACACCAGAGAGAGAGGGCCCTCCAGCGCACACTCAGAGAGGGCCTCGCAGGCGACACAGAGGGGCCCTCGCAGCGCACACGCACACAGAGAGGGGCCACAGTGCGCCACGGGGCCTCACAGTGCGCACACAGCCACGAGAGGGGCCCTCGCAGCGCACACTCAAGAGGGGCCCTCACAGTGCGCACACAGGGGCACAGCTGCCACACAGAGAGGGGCCCCTCCAGTGCGCACCTCAGAGAGGGGCCCTCACAGCGCACACGAGAGCACAAGAGAGGGCCTCACATTGCGCACACGCACACAGAGAGGGGCCCTCGCAGCGCACACTCAGAGAGGGGCCCTCACAGTGCGCACACAGCACACAGAGAGAGGGGCCCTCGCAGCGCACACTCAGAGAGGGGCCCTCGCAGCGCACACTCAGAGAGGGCCCTCACAGTGCACACTCAGAGAGGGGCCCTCGCAGCGCACACTCAGAGAGGGGCCCTCGCAGCGCACACTCAGAGAGGGGCCCTCGCAGCGCACACTCAGAGAGGGGCCCTCGCAGCGCACACTCAGAGAGGGGCCCTCGCAGCGCACACTCAGAGAGGGGCCCTCGCAGCGCACACTCAGAGAGGGGCCCTCACAGTGGCCCTCAGAGTGACCCTCAGAGCGGGTGCCTGGCGCTGCGTAGCGATGGCACACGGTAGCGGAGCAAGCCGACGGCTGAACGTCTGCATGTCTATCAGACTGCTGCGGAAAGCTCTCTGCGCGCCGGGCACGGGGGGCTGGCATTCCAGTGGCAACACTGCCATCTACAGGCAGACTGCAGCAGCTGCAGCGTCCTTCCAGCATCCATTCGCAGAAGCCATCAACAGCGGGGTGAAACCGGGTTTGTCCGCCGTGTTTAAAGATGTCTGTGGGGGGAGAGGGGTGGGGGGGAAAAGAGAGGGGCGGAGGAAAGCAGGAGGGGCGTAGGTGGAAACGGGCTGACCTCAGCTGCCAGGTAGTTCCCTGTGGCGAGGTGCTTGAAGCGGAAGAGGCTGTTCCACTGGCCGGCCCCTCCCCTACAGGGGTCATAGTGCACCACCTGCAAAACATCACACCAATCAGCTACTCTGTACGGCTAAACGCGGCACCATGGCAACCACAGTTTACAGAATGAGCTAAAGTGTGTCTATTAGACTTGTTTAACTGTGTGTACACTGCAAACAATTATTTTCCTTTCAGGAAAAAGTTTATCTATTCTAGCCCGAAGGTGTGATCATTTGAGATATGAGTCATTGTTTGCCCTAATGACTGTTCTCGATGGAATCTGTGGCATGGATGAATGACTGGGGTGGCCGTGGCCTTGCCTCTATTTCCCAGAGTGCTTTGGAGCTGGTGGCGGAGGTGGCGGACTGGCGCAGGGTGGTCCGGAGGAAGATGTGCTGCTGCTGCTTGTACTCGTCGCAGGTCAGGAACTTCTCCTGCTCGGCGTGGAACAACCGGACCACATCGCCCTGGGAGAAAGACCAACACCGTGAACTACACACCACACACTACAGAGCGCACCACAAACTACAGACCACACCACACACTACAGAGCGCACCACAAACTACAGAGCACACCACAAACTACAGAGCGCACCACAAACTACAGAGCGCACCACAAACTACAGAGCGCACCACAAACTACAGGCCACACTGTAAACTACAGAGCACACCACAAACTACAGAGCGCACCACAAACTACAGAGCGCACCACAAACTACAGAGCGCACCACACACTACAGAGCGCACCACAAACTACAGAGCGCACCACAAACTACAGAGCGCACCACACACTACAGAGCGCACCACAAACTACAGAGCGCACCACACACTACAGAGCGCACCACAAACTACAGAGCGCACCACACACTACAGAGCGCACCACACACTACAGACCACACCACACACTACAGAGCGCACCACACACTACAGAGCGCACCACACACTACAGAGCGCACCACAAACTACAGAGCGCACCACACACTACAGAGCGCACCACACACTACAGAGCGCACCACAAACTACAGAGCGCACCACAAACTACAGAGCGCACCACAAACTACAGAGCGCACCACAAACTACAGAGCGCACCACAAACTACAGAGCGCACCACAAACTACAGAGCGCACCACACACTACAGAGCGCACCACACACTACAGAGCGCACCACACACTACAGAGCGCACCACAAACTACAGAGCGCACCACAAACTACAGAGCGCACCACACACTACAGAGCGCACCACACACTACAGAGCGCACCACACACTACAGAGCGCACCACACACTACAGAGCGCACCACACACTACAGAGCGCACCACAAACTACAGAGCGCACCACAAACTACAGAGCGCACCACAAACTACAGTCCACACCACACACTACAGAGCGCACCACAAACTACAGAGCACACCACACACTACAGAGCGCACCACACACTACAGAGCGCACCACAAACTACAGAGCGCACCACAAACTACAGACCACACACTAAGGCACCACAACTACAGAGCACACCACAAACTACAGTCCACACACACACTACAGAGCGCACCACACACTACAGAGCGCACCACACACACTACAGAGCGCACCACAAACTACAGCCACACCACACACTACAGAGCGCACCACAACACTACAGAGCGCACCACACACTACAGAGCGCACCACACACTACAGAGCGCACCACACACTACAGCGCACCACAAACTACAGAGCGCACCACACACTACAGACCACACACACATACAGAGCGCACCACAAACTACAGAGCGCACCACAATACAGAGCGCACCGAACTACAGAGCGCACCACAAACTACAGACCACACCACACACTACAGAGCGCACCACAAACTACAGAGCGCACCACAAACTACAGAGCGCACCACAACTACAGAGCGCACCACACACTACAGAGCGCACCACACACTACAGAGCGCACCACACACTACAGAGCGCACCACACACTACAGAGCGCACCACAAACTACAGAGCGACACCACAAGCGACACACATCGGCGCACCACAAACTACAGAGCGCACACACACACGAGCACATACACAGAGCGCACCACAAACTACAGACCACACCACACACTACAGAGCGCACCACAAACTACAGAGCGCACCACAAACTACAGAGCGCACCACAAACTACAGAGCACACCACAAACTACAGGCCACACTGTAAACTACAGAGCACACCACAAACTACAGTCCACACCACACACTAGAGCGCACCACAAACTACAGACCACACCACACACTACAGAGCGCACCACAAACTACAGACCACACTGTAAACTACAGACCACACCACAAACTACAGACCACACCAAAAACTCACAGCCCTTTTTGTTTGGAGGAACATAAGACACTGCTTCTAAACTCCATTTCATCAAACAAGGCCCATCAAGAAGGTAAGAGCATTGACACTTTGCATGTGCCTGACTATGTCTGTTAGAGTTCACTCTGAGAGGGGGCCAGCAACAAATGACAATTCACTCACCCCCTTTAAGATGTCCTCCTTGTAGTCACTGAACTTCATGAAGAGAGCGACTTTCCAGCTGGTGTTGCAGTTCACCGCATTGACCTGTCAGCACAGGGAATCAAGCACAGAAGCGATCAGGGTTTAGCCTCCAGCCTCAGCGACTTTTAAACTGCACAACAGCTGGAAAGGTTCAGAGCTAAAGTTCACACAATCCATTCTCCATTACATAATCCACAAACTCGGTTCATCATGAAAACCTTTCAAAAAAAATTCAGAAAATTTTCCATTAAAAAAATCTTGAAGCCACCAGAAGACTGCACACTCCAGAGCCAATCAGGACTGAGGCTGCATCAGGTGCAGCTGAGAGAGGCGGGTAGGAGAGCCAATCAGGACAGAGGCTGTAGTGGGGAGGAGCCACTCACCTCCTTGCATCCGGCGTTGTCCAGCAGCTCGATGTTGCTGGCGTGGAGCGGCTGCCCGGCGTTCACAGGCATCAGCACCACCTTGTCCCCGACCACCACCTGGAGAACAGAGAGGCAGCGAGGCCGCACAAGAGCAGACATCACCGCGGATAAGCAGGAGGAACAGACAGACCAGGAACGAGGTCACTTCCTGTTTCACACACACACACACACCCAGAGTCAGGTTTCCCTCCCTAACGGGGACCCAACACACACAGCGAGTTCCCCCTAAGACAAACAACCAGGTTTAAGGACAGGTCCTCCTGTACCAACACCACACACACACAGTCAGGTTTCCCTCCCTAACGGGCACCCAAGCGGTCCCCCTCTAGCAGGCTGTGTAACCCACATTGTCCCCCTCGCTGCGCAGCTTCCAGAAGGGCTGGATGTAGAACCAGGAGCCCTCGTTCCCGGCCGCGTCCAGGGACACGCGCATGGCGTTCTTCTCCAGCAGCGCCGGGAGCCGCTTGTTCACCGTCAGGAACTTGTTGCTCTTGATGTGAAGCAACTGCAAGGGGGGGGGGGGGAAGCAACCAAAACACGTGTTCAGAAGGAAGGGGCAGAGCGCAAGGCTCAGTTCCAAAAGGAGCACTTCCTCCTCCTCACTAGAGGTACAACTTGTATAAATTTAGATTTAAACTGACTTTCATAACATATTTTACCCCAAACAAACATTGAGATCTTAAATGCTAAACGTAACAAATGACTATTTATGTTGTAAACAGCATCCTCTATTGGTAAAAAGTAGTATTATGCACCACAGTGAAAACTAAATCTATGATCAAATAAGTACCTTGACAAAAAGGGAAGGAAATTTAAATCAGTAAAAACACTGAAAAATACAATGATTTTAACAAAAATAAGGCTCTGTTCCAGCATTATAGTATAGAAAATATTATAATGCAACACTAAAGTGCATCTGCATTGAAGAATCCACAAAATAAATACCAAAAAATGTACGTCAAGTGTGATGTTGCTGTGGTACAGGTGTGGGATACCCGAATGATGTTGCTGTGGTACAGGTGTGGGTTACCTGAATGATGTTACCATAGTACAGGTGTGGGTTACCTGAATGATGTTGCTGTGGTACAGGTGTGGGTTACCTGAATGATGTTACCATAGTACAGGTGTGGGTTACCTGAATGATGTTACCATAGCACAGGTGTGGGTTACCTGAATGATGTTGCCGTAGTACAGGTGTGGGTTACCTGAATGACGTTGCTGTATTTGACCACTTCTCCCAGCAGTTTCTTGTTCTCTGTATCATTCTGCTTCTGCTCCAGTTTTGCTGCATGCTGGTAAGAATGTGTGAATTGGTCAGATGGTCACATGATTTTTCCCACAATGCAATATCAAACCAGTATATCAGGACTGAAGAATAATGTTTCCGATTTGGTGTGCTCAGCATGCTTCATAAAACAGAACAGACAGACAAGACTAGAAAAGACAAAAATAAAAAATGATGCAAGGCCATCAACCGCCAAATCCATTTAAACCATTAGCACACTGTGCAGCTAACAGATGACCACAATATTAAGGGGCAGTGATTAGCCAGAGAGAATCCAGTGGGCACACGCATTCTCTATTTAAAACAAGGGTCCAAGTGCATTGTGGGACTCATGCAGAGCATATGAGAGGCAGGGAGCTCTAATGACACAGTCAGCTCTGGCACGACAGCGTGCAGTCTGGGATTTCGTGAAAACGTCCCAACAAAGATAGTTACCCAACGAAGCAAGACGTTTCACTCATGGTTTCCGAAAACGCTTTAATATTATGCTGTTGATACGTCCGGGAATTTTTATTAAAAAACAAATGCTTGCGTTGAGGACAATGTCAGTTGTAAAGATATATTTTTCAAAACGATAATTAAGAAATGTAGACAAAATATGGACGCTAATGTTTTTAGTTTTTTTCCATTGGAGAAAATTCCATTATTGCATTTAGTGTTGGTGTAGGCCTACAAAAACCACAGATTTATCCAGCATGTGAGAAAGAATTTGGAGGCGACACCCTATTTTTCTTGGAGCGGTTTTCGAGCAGGGCGGGGCAGTGGGGGAGGGTGTTGAGAGAGGGTGTGGAGCGGCTACACACCCTCGTGAGTGAGAAGCGGGATTTCATATCGCTCAACACCGCACGCACACACACACACACACACACTCTCTGAACTCACCACACCAGGACACTCTGGAGGAAACTGCGAGACAGTGCGTAGGGGGGGTCCATAACAGGACATCTTTGTGGGGACTACGACCGGCCAGGAGATACACAGAGTGTAACAGACCATAACAGGACATCTTTGTAGAGACTTCGACTGGTTGGTACACACAAACGACCCACCTGTAGCTTCTTCAGCAGGTCTTCCTCGGTGTTGTTGCCCTGTTTTCCTTGCTTAGCCTTCCAGAACTGCTTCTGTGCAGAGTATCTGTTCATAGGGCAGACCTTGAACAGGCAGTCTGGTGAAATAAAAAAAATGAAAAAAGAAGGACACTTCAGGACACAAGGACAGGTGAAGTTTCTTTGCACAGGGAATGCGTACAGGTTCCTTAATTGAGCTCAAACTCCCCTGTTCTGCCCGTTTGGAATGGCCACAATCTCCTCTGAATCACACCATAACAAAAATAAATATAACCTGCAATTAAACCTTGTGTTTCATTATTGAGTTGTTTATAATTTTGCTAAATTATTGGTAAAAATCCTCCTTATTTTGAAAATTACTGAAATGGGCAGAAGTAGAATTCTATTAGGATCTAAAGGGTTAATTATTATTCAAGGAGTTCATGTTAGCTACTTACAAACACAAGTAGTGTTATACAGGATATGCATCTATTTCATTGAGTCATGGTTATTACTTCACCCATCACAATATTATGTAACTATATTCCAAAACCAATGTTTGCCATCAAGCAATTATCATAATAATAATAAATTGTTATCTAGAAAGCAGTTCAAGAGGGTGAGCTGATCTTGGCTGACTTCAACTTTCTCCTGTAGCAAAAGAAACAAGTTATGAAACCAGATGCTAAATATATTGCACTATGTCATGAACATTTTCAACCTTGTCATTTATTATCATAATTATTATTATTATTGTTATTATTATGAAAGAAGCGTTAACTTGTGCAGAAAGGTGTCATGTTTAACTTCTTACCAGCAGCCAGGTTCTGTTCACTTACAGATTCTTTGCAACACATGCTCTTACCAGGGCCCACACCTTTGTACACAATCGTAAGTACCTCTGGATAAGAGAGCCTGCTCAATGCGAACATGTAGACCCACGTTGCCCTAATCCGACTGCAAACAGAGGCCATGCTGCTGGCAACTGCTCAGCAGCTAAAAAAGCTAAAACGGCTAACACTGAAACAACCAAAATTGTACATTGAAAGTGCAGGGGGAAAAAAAAAAGGCTAGCCGGTAACTGTTAGCAGCAGTACTCATGATCAGAGGGCTTGAGTTTCCTCAACAAAAAGTTTGGTTTCATTTACAAACAAAAAGTTGAGAAACTCAAAAGCTAGCTCTTCTGGCCGCTGAGAAGAGTTCTCCCACAGATCCGTACGTGCCTGGAATGGCACATTTCCAGGCCTAGATGTGTGCCACGCAGCGCACCTATATAAAAACCTCACACAAAGCCCCCTTTCATAGGCCGGCGCCGCTCCAGGAAGCTGTAAAACGGGGGCAACAAGGGAGCCAAGGACACGCGGTGCCGCAGTGCTGCCGGGGTGGATTCCGGGCCTTTCCGGGCCTGGTCTCACCCCAGAGGCACTGCCTCCACCCCGAGCCCGGGCCACGGAGCCGGCCGCGGGTTCGAACGGGACGAAACCCCAGTGGGTTTTTCCCCGGGGTGCAGCCAAGCTCAAACCTGCACTTATGGACCCCGCCGTCACTTAAAAACAGTGCCAATATCTTGCCCAACACAGCTGCTAAGCAGTCATCATCCACACAGCAGGATCATCATTACCAACCCTAATCACGAAAATAAATCAATCCTCATCAATGGACAGCTGCTTCATTTAATGTGTATCACCGTACAGAAGTCTTAAGTCATATTTGTTTCTTTATTAAGGGCAGAATTAAGTTTTTTTAATACGGCTATTTTCCAATGGCTATTTTTCTGCCAATTAACATCCCTGTTTTTTTTGTTTCTTTCTTTTTCCACCGCCCCATTTGTAACAACCAATCGTGTTTGAGACCCCCCCCCAACGCTGGAACTCCCTCCTACAGTGAAGCAGCCCGCACCATCGGCAACCGCCGGCGACGCCCCGTCTTGCTCACCTCTGAACTTTTTGGGAGGGTTGGCCAGGTCCCCGGCGTCCGGCTGCACCACGCAGCGGTCGTCCACCAACCTAGACGAAGAAAACAGTTATAATCGGTTAGAAATTTAAAGTGGCGGGACACACCCAAGATCCATGCATACGTCACTACCTAAAAGAGGTTTCCAGTTTAAGGTACGCTACAGGCACGTGCTAAAACTGCACGCATGGTTCATATGTTGTAGTTCTTCATTTAGGTTTCATTTTTAATAATAATGTCAGAACGATGCTGTTTGGGGTTAGGGGCAGGGTTTTGCTGTATAGTTGTTTTTTGTTTTTTTTTAAGCTCTGCTTGAAATGACAGCCAGGTCAACTGGAGAGAGAACTAATTCTGACTGTTTTCCCAGTGAGGAAACCCTGCCCTGGGTCCAAAACACCATCGGCGTCTTCTGGAGTCCTGGTGCAGGGCGCTCCTCGTGGTTTTTAATGGCCTCGGTCCGGAACGTTCCGGAACAGTCCGGAATGTGGAGCCCACACACCCACTTGCTAGAGCGGTGCCTCGGGTCCTCGGGTTTTGTGCAAACCGCTACACTTTCCGTCCGTAGGGCTATTTGACTTCAGTCCCGACTGACTTACCACGTCTGTTTGAACCACTGACGTTCCGAGAGTTCGGAACGGAGCCTAAACTGGTTCAAATCAAGGCGGCGATTGGCGGCGCCGGGCTGGGAACTAAGGAACCGGTGTCTGCTGACTTTGCGGATAGACTAAAGGACCTGCGCTGTGTTTCGCGACAAAAATCTCTTTCCTTGAGAGGGAGCTGCAGAAAGCTACCCGGACGTCTCTTTGCACCCAAACCAGAGTGGCCAGTTGCGCCTCTGTCGTCACGGCTACGCCAGATGAGCAACACCGAACACCGAACAAACAGGAAAGAGCTTCTGCTAGAGCCAAACATGCAAACGTCGCTGCAAAAAATACCCACGTGCCCCGAAGCAGTCGCACCTCCCCCCGCACGCACTGCTTTTGACTGACAGGCAGGTCCCAACACACGGGCTCACCTCAACCGCATTCCAAATGCTTTAAATACAGAATAAGGAGGAGAACCATACAGTGCAGTACCACACCACAATTCTGGACACAGAAGAGCTCGTTAAGGGCTGTAATTATACTGCGCATCTTAACAAGGCGCTGAACGTTGGGCTGCATGTTCAGTTGCCACAGCATTACCCGATACGCTGTATTTATTGATAAACTGCAGGTGGCCGTTCGAAGAAGAACACTTCCTGAACCAAAAAACAAACAAACTCTCTCTCACACAGCGAGAACATTGCTTAGTTCTGATATCCAAGGGGGGGGCAGGGGATTCACAGAATGCATTTTAATGACACCCCCCCCCCATTTCTCCTCAATGTGAAGCACCCAGCAGTATTCATCATCGGAGCTTGTTGATGTAACCTCCACTACGAGTTCAGTACAGTGCAGACGCACTCTCTCTCCTTTCATAGCTGCCGATGACATCACACGCTTTAATTAAACGGCAATGTTTAGCACTGTCCAATTATGTATGACTAACACACAGTAGCTACTAACTAACTTGTGAGGAACATGTGGGCATGGTAAAAATGATAATTATTATTATTATAACTATAATTTGTATTTTCAATTGACAACACAACCAATTTACTTATTCCATATTTATGTATGGAATGGCCCTCCAGGGCCTCCATCCACAAGCAGAGGAAACACTGCTTTGAGCACAGAGCAGGGAAGCCTAGCCTGAAGCCACAGTCACCTACACCTAGACCTATACCTACACCTACACCTCCCAGATAAGCACACTCTCACTCGCGTCCCCTTCACTACACCTCACAGTGCACGTTGATATACGCCCTTATCGCACAACTGCAAGACCCGACGTCTCTACTTCCTTAAACGCCTCTGCTCCTTATCGTACAACTAGAAACGCTATCGAACACTGGACAATGAGTTAAATCACCCCAGCAGGTTAGGTAGACCGCCACATTAAATGGAGAGTATGAGCATGTTAGGTAGACTGCCACATTAAATGGAGAGTATAAGCAGGTTAGGTAGACTGCCACATTAAATGGAGAGTATGAGCAGGTTAGGTAGACCGCCACATTAAAGAGAGCAGTATATGACAGTTAGGTAGACTAGCGTTAACCATTAAATGGAGAGTATGAGCAGGTTAGGTAGACCGCCACATTAAATGGAGAGTATGAGCAGGTTAGGTAGACCGCCACATTATCTTAGGAACAAATGGAATAAGAGTTGACAGTACAGAAACTAAGCTGCTCCTAGTCTCCTGGTCCAGGGCAAGCTTCAGCTTGTACCGGGAGAGAAAGCGGGACCGTGTCCTTGTGTCCACGACAGCTCGTGTCAGGGCCTATTTTTGCCAGAGGAAGTTTAGTTCATGATATCTTATCACGACCTTCTCTGAGATTACGAAAGTTCTGTCCTTGCATTCTGGGAAAGGTAGTCCTTTTTTTCCGCCCCAAAGATTGTCAGACCTTTCTATTCAAAACGGTAGCTAAACTACGCCGGTGATTGTATTCAAAAGCAGGGCGAGGTAAGCGAACGGCGGCAGGAAGCGCTAATTTCGCGGCCAAAACAAAGGCGCGCATTGTCCGCCACTTAATTGGGCCCCCCCTTCCTTAACGGCATCCAGTCCGCGTCTAAAGGAGAAACAATAGAGGCTAATAGGATGCGTATCAAGTGCAAAAATCTGGACAACAGGAAATGTGGAATATAAACTTCTCAGTGGAGCTCATAAAAGAGTGATGCTGAGAGAGAGGGGAGAGGGGAGAAGGGTGAGGGCAGGCTGGGCAGAGGGGAGAGGAGACAGGGCCAGCTGTTCAATCAGCTGAATTTAATTATCAAATGAATCAGGTTAATTGTTTGGTTGAGTAACTAAGGGGGAGGTAACTTTTTCACATGGGTGACAAGGGTGTTTCATAACTTTCATCAAACAAATGAATAACAATTTTAAAAATGCATTTTGTGTTTATTCAGGTTCCCTTTGCCTAACATTACATTTTGTCAAAAATTCTGTCTGAAAATATTCAGTGTGACAAATACACAATAATAATCAGAAAAGGGGGAAAATACTTTTTCACAGCACTGTATTTACTTTAGTTACTCCATCCATCCATTAGCTATACCCACTTATTCCTGGTCAGGGTCACAAGGGGCTGGAGCCTATCCCAGCATGCAGTGGGCGAGAGGCAGGAATCAGCGCCTGCAGGCGTCGTCACGGTGCGAAGCGACCGGGGAGGGGGAGAGCGAGCCGCCCGAGGCGGTGGGACGGAGAAAGCCGGGCGGGGTGCGAGGATCGAGACCGAGTTCGGCAGACCTGCTCCGCTCACTGCCCCCGAAGGCCAGACGAAAAGCCGCCAAACTTTGACCGACTTCGCGGACAAAACCAGCTCCGATCCCGTTTGCTTTTCCAGGACGGTGTTTACGCGCAGCCAACAATCGGCACGGGGGGCAGGGGGGGGGTCCGCATCCCCGGCCCTGGGGGGGCCACGGGGTCTGCTGTTTTTTGGCTGGACCGCAACAGCGGGGGCCAGCCCTACAAACGCAAATGTCTGTGACTGACTGAGTGAGTGACTGAGCGAGTGAGCGATGAAGTTACACCATTGGTCGGCCGAGTTATGGAGTTACACCATTGGTCGGCCGGATGAAGTGCGTTAGGTCCAGCCATACACTGGGTTTTGGCCTGGTCTTGTTTTCCACTGTGACTCAGCCCTCAGCAGATGGGCTAAAGCTGCTGCTCATATGTTTACTGTGAAAAGAAGCGAACCTACTTCGGCCCCATGCGTTTTTATTCACGGATACTCCCAACTAAACCTCAGCAGCTAACAATACAGAGTGCAGAGTGTGGGGCCACCCGACTCCAGCACAGCCCTCTCAGGCGCCGTCACGTCAGGGGCCTCGTCTGATCTCGCGACCTGCCGCAGCACGCCCCGAATGCAAAGCCGTTCCTCTGGAACTAGAGAACCAGAACTAGGAAACCAATCACTGGCCCCCGGGGCAGAGAGCTATCGGCTCCGCCTAGCCGCCGAGCCGCTTTGAAGCGGGGTGGGAAACTAACACCGGCCGCCAGCTGAACTCGGGTAAAAACGTTATCTGTGGGCCGGTGCGTTAAGTCTATTCTACTCCACCAGACGCTTTGGCGGGTTGACCACCCGTCACTTGGAGGCGCCTGCTTGCATTCTACATATGCAGTTGTCTGGTAAGACAGTGAAACTGGCTGGTGAAACCGCACATCCCGGCTCTGGTTTCTCTGTATCGCAACCTCTGGGGTGACAGACTCTCCCCCCCCCCCCCCCAAAGTTACAATGACACAGCAGTCTTCTGTTGTGGACTGAAGACCGACCTCTTCAGACTGTCCCCACTTCTCCTCCTATCAGCACTCAGAACCCCCCCCCCCCCCCCCCCAAAGCCCTCCAATGCCCCCATAAATGTAAAAATGATCCAAGAGCACTAGAAGCATTAGTTTTTTTACACTTTGACCAAATATTCAAAATTCCACACGAAACACACAATATTCCAGCGCTCGTCGTCAAACGACTGCCTTGAACGGCGTTTTGAAATGTTTTTTTTTTTTTGCAAGCGGTCATAAGATTCAGAACACTGAAGCGGTCGCCCGCTTGCTGCGCAGACTGGCTCCAGCTGAGATAAGGCTGGACTGCGGGTCGAGCTCATGCCCGGGGTTAATGAGTTACAGGACTGCTTGCCTTTCTGAAGCCAGTTTTTTCCAAACACACCTGCTTTCCATTCAGCCAGCGACAACATAACCGACCCGGGACACACTTCCACAAGCCGGGCACTGGACCCAAACTAGACGTTCCCGGCCCCAAAAGCAAAGTGAGAAGGGCTGGGCATTAAAACGTAATAATCATCACAGTTTTAGAGCACAATAACGATTGGGTCTATTGGCTGGCTTTAATCATACCTCCGAACTTCTCAGGCCACAATCCTATATACCGGGTGTAGATATGACAGCCAATCAGAAGCACCGCCATGAAACTTCCATGGGATGCGTTTTTATTGATCACATGCATGGTCTTGCTGCTGATTGGCTGTCAGACCAACCCGCAGGAGACAGGAGCGGTGGTGATTTTCTTCCCAGAAGCATTTAATCTGCTTCTGAGGTTTTTTTTGGCTCACTATGCATCCGGTGCGATATAAGAAAAAACATACCGCTTGGCTGCGATGACTGCCATTTCGCTCAAAAATATTTCATAAATGTAAATATGGTTTATCCCCCATCACTAGAGGTGAGGAATGCAATTTTATAAACACAGCAGTCACCTTCTGCCAAGGCTACAGACAGGCTTTACTATAGTCCATGGCACTGATCGACAAGGAAATGCCCCAACTTAATTTTCAATACAAGTATAATTTCCAGGGTAGAAGGCCACAGCCTTTGTTTGTCAAATTTGACTGAGATATTGACAATGTCGTTTATGTTTTTTTGCAATGGCAGAATGACTTTGCTCAACTTGTCATGACTGGACCTAACTAAACAATATTTATTGGACGCACACACGTATACTCAGAAACGAGGCTGCTGCAATCAAACTGCAATATTGCTTCTATTTCAAAGACTTACACATTTCGCTTAGAAATGACTGCAGAATTCCAGCGTAGAGCTTGGACTGTTTCGCCACTCCGCGTTGTTTCCAAATGGCAAATCAACTCCCTGGCCACTGTTGAACAGCCCTTGGTAGTAAGATAATTAATTGTTCGTTGCTAAGGGATGATAAACCTGGTGGCCCGGCTAAATCCAGTTAATGGACAACTCAACAGCATTTGTTTATGTAAATTAGACATGTTTGAACTCGGAGGATATACTCGCAGAGGCTTTGCACTGCAGTTAGCTAAATGTTTTGCATAAAAATGCAATCTGTTTACCCGGACGCAGTACAGTTTCCCCACCTCAGTGCAGTTGTCAGCAGAAGGCCTTTCAACAACTTTAAATTACTTCCTACTTCGTGCAACAGGCAATGTGAATGCGCCCTCTCTTCACAAACGAAACGGCGTTTTCGTTCAAATTCGATTGGACTCGTGTATCAGTGTGTCTGTACAATTAAACAATGTCACAAATGCTACTGAAAACAGATTTGTTTGTTCTTAATTAGGCAGCGAAGATACCTACCCCAAAGTGCTAATGAAGCCATTCACCGTTCCTTCCGCATAGAGGGAAACTATGTCACCGATGTGAAGAAAACTGGATCTGTGATCAGACATGTTTTGTCAGATTTTCTCCAGTTTGACTCCCAGGCTAGAGAGACACATAAACTCTGGGTGAAGTATGCAGCTTGGCAAAGCTGACCGCACAGAATCGTTGCAGCGTGTCTTCGATATTTCCTGCGCTTCGGGTTCCTCCCTCAAGTTCAGAAAAGTCGACCTCCGAAACGGAAAAGCATGTTTAGTAGCCTAGGTGCCGCGCTGGGGGAGAAAAAAACGATGGCGTCACCGAGAGAGGACCGCAGCCTTCGATTAGCGTCTGCAGTATATCGTTTCAATTCATGTGTCCAACTCCTTCCTGAGCCTCGAACAGACGCTCAAGATTCGGCACTTCATTCACGCGCTGGGAGGAGACAGCCTCGCCCGGGTTAAATGAGCCTTCGCCTGTAGTGAAGGAAGTTGCACGAGACTGCCGGGGCAAGCTACGCGTACTTCGGTAAATGGTTAATAAATTAGCCTATCAAAGGTTTTCCAACATACCACTGCTTCAAGCAGCAAAAAAATCAAAAAGAACTATATACAATTTATAGAATGTAAACGAAATGTGAACACAAACATTTTAGAAGTTTGCATCCAGACTTTTGCTGTTCTGCGCGTAACGGTTGTCGAACTGGTTAAATCTGTACGTACTGAACCATCCCCCTTAATAGTGAACAGGTGTCACAATCAGCCTCGTTTCAAAGTCAAAACTAGCTTTCTGTTTTTTCCTTCTTTAATCCTTTATTTATGCATCTATTGTTTATTTATCTAAAACGTACAGAACAAGCTAAAACAATTAACTGAATTTGCAAACCAACTTAACGTATGTTAGGCAACAACGAAGTAACAGCAATCGAAACAATAACAATGTATTTAAAACGGGGTTTTTAGAGAACTTAATGATAAAACTTAGGGAAACGGTCAGAAAATAAAGTAGCAAACAAATAACGAATCGCACATATCGAATAATTCTCCATGCCTCATTATTGACATGGAAGAAGTTAGGAAGCGCTAAACCATTTTTAAGTATATTAGCTCTCGCCAGATTAGAATGCTATTGGCATTCCTGATGTGACTCCTGGCGTCGAGTTACTGTTTTGTTTGCATTTAGGACAAACCCCAGAACAAGTAAAGTCACATTTGTTTCTAAAAACAGGAGCTGAATAAACCTTCTACAGCCTTTATGTAGAAGGCGTAGTCTTTTCATGTATTTGTACTCACCTATAAGCTGTTGGTGTACTGTTAAACTTTTTAATAACATTTCAAACATTTAAACAAAGGTTCATATATCCACAGATCTATTAGAAGCTTTGCACAAACACTTAACCAATTTCAAAGTTTCGCACATGGAGAAAATATTTTAAACAGCTGTAAATGTTGTGTTTACATAAATATATCATACGTTAACCAAATGGGACATGGCTGTCACGATCAAAGCTTAGCAACTGATACATGTTTTTAAAAGTCTTACATGTTTAGTAAATGAGAGGTCTAAATAAATGAACACTCCAGTATAAATATATCGGGTCGAGTTGTAGAAATGGGTGGGCCTGCAGTTTCGCTATGATACTCTTGCATAGCTTTTAAAACCTAATGACCGTTAACATTCATCCCAGACAACTGGCTCATTACATCTGCAACCCTACACCATCTCTGAGGAATGGTTAAAATATGGCCATTTGTGATGGCTGAGAATGGAACAAAAATAAAACCACTGACTTTTTTTTTTTTTTGCATTATTAGTAGATAAAATGTCCTGCTGAGTGCAGTGTCGTTTGACGTTTTTTTTGGCGTTTCCTGTCCACGATGGCAGCCAGGACCTTAGCGTTAATGAATATTAACACAGCATCTAATTTTAGCACTCTGATTAGGAGTTATCCAGTAGACTTCAGTCATGTGCAAAATACCATAAAACCTCCCAATCCACAAACTTCAATCAGAAGGGCAGAGGACACAGCAAATACAGAGTATTGTGTGGCGGTGGAGAACACAGCGAATGCAGAGTATTGTGTGGTGGGGAGAGGACAAAGCAAATACAGTGTATTGTGTGTATTGGACCTGCAGCTTGGATACAGATCCAAGGTGGCGGTCTACTCAGGGTAGCAGGAAGGTTTAATGAGTCATCAGTCTTTCAGCACCAGTTTTTCGGTTTGATTTTTGGGGAGAGGTCGTAAGATTCACGCTGGCTTAGGCTGTTAATGTACATGCCTGCAGTTGGGTCAAAGGTCAAACCGGGCTGTGTAATTCCTGTGTACACACTTTGTGCGCCAACACCAAAACTGCCACAAACTTGAATTAGGTATTTTTGTGTAGACGAACAGTTTTTTGGTTCAACAAATTTATATCGGGAAAATGTTATAGATGTGGCAACTGCCATTTTCACACTCATTCAGTAATACAGTATATTTCTTTGTAAACCCCCCCCACCCTCCTCCTGCCTCTGGTGCTGCTGCTGGCCTGGGCCAATCGGGGCCAGGCCTCGGAGAGACCGTCCAGCTGCCCCACTGCGTCCGTGCCGCGAAGCAGCATCACCTCATCATCGCAATCTGTAAACGAAGCATTTCTGACTACAGCGCCGCAATTCCAGCTGCAGGCCTCCATGACTTCACAGCTGGAAGCGGGAAACTCAAAAACTACTCAGTCTAGACTGGAGAGCCTATTTCCTACCAACTCGCAACTCGAACAGAGGAGTTCGGTGACAAGTATTCTTCAGTTTAAGTCAACTGCGCCCAGTTCATTGTGGGCAGCAACGCCAGATTTAGTAACAGGAAGCGCAAGGCAAGCAACGAGTTTGGCCTTGTCAGATAACATTAGAGGCTACACTACTCTGTGCTCTGCGTTACAGTTCTATTGCAAGCTCTCTTACGACAGGAAACACGAAAATGCTAAGACTACCATCACGGAGCAAAGCAACAGGAAAACAGTTATTTTAACCATTACGTCACCACAAGCTCCGAGCGAAGTGTTCAATCGAAAATCTTCATGGTCTACGTACAAAGTGTACCTTTCACCATCATCTTTTCATCAGTTTAGCATCAGCTGCTCCATCCATACTGTGTCGCTGAAGTAATTTCATATGATGATACGTTACGGCCCAGCTTGAATGTTAAAGCAAAATGTGCTGCGCAAAATTTGCGTTCGTAGAACTTTGCGTCAGAAATATAATTGGGGAAAAAAAGGACAGATCGCAGAAGCACAGACAGAATTCATTTTATTTCTCAGAATATCGAAATTCATCAGTATAAACATAAGCGTGTTAAAAAAATGTCTTAAAAAGCTACGGCTCGATCTTGCTGACGTGCCCGGCGGACGGTACAGCACGGAGATTAAAAGTATGAGGGAAGAAACGCCGCTGGATCGTGAAGTGTTTCCTGTGACGGTCACGCAGACGCAGCTTTCCCAGCGGCGCTGGCGAGCGGGAGGCGGCGGACGGGGAAAACTGCGTCACCTGTTGGTTTTCCCGTTTTCCGACGTCTCCATTCTGCCGGAAAAATCAGACGGGAGGAAAGTTACCCGACAACCACCGCAAGCTCGACAAAACACGCAACGCTATGGGGGGCGTTATTGTCTCAAAAATAAATCAATAAATGGAACTATTTCACAAATAAAAGTAGCCGATCCACAAATAAATGTAAATGATGCACAAATAAATACCCTTTTACAGCACAATACTCTACAGTAATGAGCTGATTAGCTTCCTTTAGACGGGTAGAGGGCTCGGACGCTAAGCTCGTTAGCTTCCTTTAGACAGGTACACAGAGGACACGGACGCTAAGCTCGTTAGCTTCCTTTAGACAGGTACACAGAGGACACGGACGCCAAGCCCGTTAGCTTCCTCTAGAACCAGTGCAGAACACAGACCCGTTTTCATCTTTGAGGTGCTGGTAGAGCTCGGCCTTGCTGTTGACGGAGTTGACCCGCCCGGCGAACTCCTGGTGCTTGCGCGAGTTGGCCGTGTTGAGCCTGTTCGTCCACAGCGTGAGCAGCGACATGGGACCTGCAGCCACGGAGAGCACCAACACAGATTACCCAGAAGGCAGCTGGAACCATTAAGACGTCGTTCTTCACCGGACACTCAATGTCAACTGAAAGGCGATTCATCCTTTTGACGCCAAATCAGTGAGGCCTTAACAGCTGAAATGTACAAACCTGCTTGCTGAAACCTTTTGTGGAAAATCAATTCAAAGCAAGTGTAAAAAAAAAAAAAAAAAAAAGACTGAAACAATCCTGCATTTTGTGAAGAGATTTAAGAAAAACGGGCTACTTGGGTCCCGCTCTGTAAATCGATAAGGCCACCAGCTGAAGACGGTGATTAAAGTCAGAATAACAGCAGACACAGGACATTTGCCAAAAGTTGCTAGAACCAATCGGGCCCTGGTCTCCTATAAAACTCCTGTTATCGCCAAAGACTGCAGTCAGACAGAAGCTAAAGAGCTTCCTGGGGTTAAACTAGGTTTCGGCAGGAGCCTGTGGCTAGGCATTCACAACCGGGGCAGTGTTTGGCAGGCCGGGTCTGAACCTGTGGCTAAGACATTCACAACAGGGTCAGTATTTGGCAGGCTGGGCCTGTATGTGTTATCCTGAACAGGGTTTGTTTGTGACAGGTTCAGTATTTGGCAGGCTGGGCCTGTACGCGTTAACCCAGTGAACAGGGTCTTTTTTGGGTGAGGGTCAGTATTTGGCGGGTGCGCACCTTTGACTTTCTCGGGGGGCTGGCTCTCCTCCACGGTCAGGCGGGGCTTCTTGTTCAGTGGCTCCGGGGAGTCTGGGGAGTCCTTGATGACTTCCGACTCTGCAAGCTCCTCTTTCTCACGCTCTAGCGCCCCCTTGAGCCTGCCAGAAGAACAAACCGCAAATGCACACACACACACTTTTGAGCAGAGGTTCTTAAACGTTGACCTTAAGAGCAATGAGGTATGCTGTTTTTTTTATTTTTTTTATTTTTTGTCAAAACCTTTTAAAAAATAGACCGATTAGGAACCATAGAGGGTATTTTTGTATGTACAGTACACATTTTTATGTTACATTTTATATTTCATCATTAATCCTTTTCGATTCTAATCTAGAGCTGAAAATGCATAATGGTGTGCGTTTCCAGGGCCTTTATTTATAAATAATTGGTTTAGAAAATATATTGTAAATTTGCATTCTTCACTAAACAGATGATTTTGTTTCTTGTTATCACATGATGACGCAGTATGGTGGTCATAATTGTGTGAGGAATGTTCTGACCTCTCTCCCGGTTCCTGCCAGCTCTTCTCCGGCTCAGGTTCCTTGCCGTTCCTCTCCTGCTTCTCCTCCTTGTCCTCCCTCTTCCTCCCCCTCTTCTTGCGCTCCTCCTCCTCGGGCGGGCGGCTGCGGCAGGCGCTCACGCACTCCAGCACGCGGGCGTGGCGCTCGCTGCCCCCCACGTGGGTCCGCACCAGGGCCTCCAGCTCATTCCACATGGCGCGGTACTGTTCGTCCCTGAAACCCAAAATTACCCCCGTCATTCCAGCCCAACCTGGACTTACCCCCGTCATTCCAGCCCAACCTGGACTTATCCCCCCTCATTCCAGCCCAACCCAGACTTATCCCCCGTCATTCCAGCCCAACCTGGACTTACCCCCATTCATTCCAGCCCAACCTGGACTTACCCCCGTCATTCCAGCCCAACCCAGACTTATCCCCTCATTCAGCCCAACCTGGACTTACCCCCATTCATTCCAGCCCAACCTGGACTTACCCCATTCATTCCAGCCCAACCTGGACTTACCCCCATTCATTCCAGCCCAACCTGGACTTACCCCCATTCATTCCAGCCCAACCTGGACTACCCGTATTCCAGCCACAACTTATCCCCCTCATTCCAGCCCAACCTGGACTTACCCCCATTCATTCCAGCCCAACCTGGACTTACCCCCATTCATTCCAGCCCAACCTGGACTTACCCCATTCATTCCAGCCCAACCTGGACTTATCCCCCATCGTTCCAGCCCAACCCAGACTTATCCCCCGTCATTCCACCAGAACCCGGAATTACCTCCATCAGACTTATCCCAGTAATTCCAGCCAAACCCGTACTAACCCCCTTAATTCCAGCCACACCCACACTTACCCCCTTCATTCCAGCCAAACCCACACTTAACCCCTTCATTCCACACCCCGTACTGGCAAAATCATCCATTTGAAAGAGATATACTACATGTAAAAATAAAATAAAACATTAAAAAAATTAAAAAAACACTATAGCATTTCACACACGCTTGAATGTCACCTTTTAGGCCCCTTGCCTCTGGTCCCGACGGTGGAGACAGGAAGCGGGTCGTTCTTTCTCTCCATGTCGACCAGGTTGTACACGGTCTTCTGGCAGGTCAGCACGTCGTCCTCGGTCAAACTCTCTCTCACTATCAGATTGGCCAAGGGAACCACCTGCACCAAACGGAGACTAATTACTCCTCGTGTGTACCGCTCTCTGTCCGCCGACTCTCTGGCTGCCCCTCCCCCTGGTTGCCGGAACTAACTGCATGTCACCCTGTACCTTTGACCTGCTTCAGGAAATACTGCTGGCATCACAAAAGTGGGTGGGTTAATGACTACACTGCCTTTAGCATGCTAATAGCACAGAGGCTGCAATGCCGGCACTGACAGAAAGGGGGAGACAGAGGCTCACCGCCTGCATATTGAAGATGGTGGTCTGGGAGATGATCATGGGCCAGTATCGGGTGTGCCGCTCCAGCTGGGCCTT
This sequence comes from Anguilla rostrata, assembly GCF_018555375.3. Lineage (NCBI taxonomy): Eukaryota > Metazoa > Chordata > Actinopteri > Anguilliformes > Anguillidae > Anguilla > Anguilla rostrata. The sequence continues at coordinate 6,914,569 of NC_057951.1, read as the reverse complement.
GGCTCTTTCTAAGGGCACCTTCCCACCAGCCCCGGCAGCCGGGGACTCTGGGAAGGGAGTCAGCCGGTTCTCCCTCATCAGCTCCCCAAAGTCCTTTGGGAAAACAGACAAGACGGAGCCCGTTAAGAGCGGTCTCTCCACGGGGGACAGAAGGACGGTCTCTCCCACAGGAACACGGGCAGAGCATGTGACCTCCTCAAGCACGCCCAATGAAACTGGCTTAAACAAGCATAAAGACAGTTAAATAACAGCCACAGTGTCAACACAAACCACTGTGACAACAGATGGGGGCATTTAGAGAAGCACATTGGTCAGTGAGAGCGGTCAGTGAGGTCACACTGCAGTGGTTAGTGAGAGTGGTCACAGTGCAGCGGTCAGTAAGTGAGGTCACAGTGCAGTGGTCAGTGAGAGTGGTCACAGTGCAGCGGTCAGTAAGTGAGGTCACATAGCGGTCAGTAAGTGGTCAATGCAGCGGTCAGTAAGTGAGGTCACAGTGCAGCGGTCAGTAAGTGAGGTCACAGTGCAGCGGTCAGTAAGTGAGGTCACAGTGCAGCGGTCAGTAAGTGTGGTCACAGTGCAGCGGTCAGTAGTGAGGTACAGTGCAGCGGTCGTAAGTAGGTCAGTGCAGCGGTCAGTAAGTGAGGTCACAGTGCAGCGGTCAGTAAGTGAGGTCACAGTGCAGCGGTCAGTAAGTGTGGTCACAGTGCAGCGGTCAGTAAGTGAGGTCACAGTGCAGCGGTCAGTAAGTGAGGTCACAGTGCAGCGGTCAGTAAGTGAGGTCACAGTGCAGCGGTCAGTAAGTGAGGTCACATCAGTGGCGGTAGTCACGTCCTGTGCCTGCAGCCGGTCGTAGTGAGTCACAGTGCAGCGGTCTAAGTGAGCACAGCAGCGGTCAGTAGTGGGTCTACTACGTGATGCGAGTCCGTCATGCCGACCTGATCGGGTCCTCAGCTGACGGTGTAGAGCAGTGCAGAATTCCACCTGGTGCGACATGGCGATGACCTTCGACCCCGATTTCCGAGGCTGCTCCAGCAACACTGAACGGCCTTGTAAGAAGAGCGGGCAGATTATTGACAGCTAGGTGGCCCAATGGCAGTAAAGTTATCGTGTAGTGTACGCCCAACCTAAAATGGCCAAGACTTGGAGTGACATCAGGTTACAGAGAGTCAAAAAATAAATAAATGCATTTGCTTGACATGAGTTATACTTTTTTTAAAATTGGACCATTTCCCCTAACTTGCACGGAAAGCAGGAACTCTTGAGAATTACACCCCCCCCAACGTATAAAGTATGAAGTGATTTTTAAAAAAACATAGCATGCACGTGAAGTTCAGCAGCACCAGTTGAGCTCATATCCCTTGAACTGTAAATACAAAATGTCCGTGCCTCTTACCGTTCAAGAGGAAGTTGGTCAGGCAAGAGGAAGGCCGGCTGTTAACGTCGACTGGCGAGATTCGGTAGGCTCCAGTGCAGTAGTGCAGCTCTGAAATGGGGAATCGCCTCGTGTTACATTCGTTTAACCAGACCTGGGTCAAACACGTACATGCCTTGGATTCAAATACCTTTTCCACGCTTTGCTGATCTTGTCTGGTGTGTTGGAACCAATGAAATACTCTCAAAAAGTCCAAACCCCGCCTTCTGGTCATATTGGCAGGCTCAGTTACGCCAGGCAAGATCAACAGAGCACAGAAAAGCATTTGAATCCAAGACAAACGCGTATTCGACCCCCGGGTGAATTGAGAGCAGCTTTGGCGGGCTGCGTCGCGGGGGCCTACCGACGCTGTTGGTCCGAGGGGTGCACCACTTCAGCGTCACCGTCTCCTTCAGCCCGCTGTCCCGGCTGGTGCTGCCGGCCGGGTGCAGGTCTCCTGTGGGGTCAGAGGTCGGAGGTCGGGGGTCACAGGCCGCCGGATGCCGAAACACGTCGAACGTGCCTCACAAACCGATACAGGTCGCACTTGCCTTACGGACCGACAGACCACACTTTAAAATACTGTCAGCGTACGTGCACATTTGTGAACGGCGACAGGCATTACACTGGTTTTCATTCCAACCACAATAGCAACCGCTGGAATGGGTCAGGCTCGGCGAACGGCCTGCCGCTGGGCGGGGCTACGCACCGCTCTTGATGAACTCCATGTGCGCGTCTCGGTGGTGCAGCAGCTCTACGTCGTAATTGGCCGAGGTGTTCGCGTGCTGTTCTTCCTTCGGGGTGGTGGGGGGGGGGGAAGAGGAGGGGAGAGATCGGTCAGGGAGGAGAGCGGACTTTTTTTACCCTGGATCAAAGGGACAACAGTGTGTCTGCGGCTGGAGGAAGACCCACATTCGGCTCCCAGACCCTAAGTCCTCCTAAAGCACCACCTCCTTAGAATACCGTGAACGGGTCAAACTGCAACGTGTGTGTAATATCGGTATGTAATGTAATAGCATGTGATATTTAGTAAGAAGCACAACATCTGGGAGGATAAAGGGGACATTTAGTACCATGCTTCTGTTACCCGATTTCCTCTTGAGCATCTATATTTAATTTCTGGAAAACAATCGCGGTCTGGTTTTACTTTGAAAGGTCAAAGCTTCCTGTACAGCGGTTAAAAAAAGCTTCTGCGTTCGCTCGAACAGAAACCGCAGAGGCTAACCTCGAGGCATCGCACGATTTCGTTTTGCATTTTTATGGGGGCAATTTAATGAATAAGCGCACAAAAAAAAAAACAGTTTTGTTGGGCTTAATCGAGCGAAAAAGCTACCCCATTTGAATTTACTTTTGCATTCGTACTACCGAGCTGGCTTTCTCATACAAAGCAGAAGAAAAAAAATTCTCACAAAAGACAAATTCAATTTCTAAAAAAAAAAAAAAGCGAGAGACAATATTAGAACATTTACACACTGCCTGCTATTTCTCTACGTAGCCAGTGCTGCACACCCAGAGAGCAGTGGGGGTGGGTCTTTACCGACGGGACAGGGGGGGACGGGCCGGGCGGAGAGACGGGTGCTCGGACCTACACGAACGATCGCCGACTACTACTCAGCACGACACACAGGACCACAGCGACTAAAGCCATAATTCAACCCGATATCAGTGGAATAATCCTTTTTTTGTTGCCTTAAAAATACGATGCGCTATGCATCCAAAGAAGACTCTTCAGCTGTCTGCGCGAACAGCCAACCCAATAACGGCTAGAGCGCTTCTGCGACCGCGTCGAAACGACCGAAGGTCGACACGCCCGCGGGCAGGGCGCTAGAACCTTCAAACCGTTCCGCGCCGCCGCGCGGCTGGGTTCACACGGGCTACAGCGCTCGCTAAACGCTCTTCTCCGGACGCGTAGCGCGTCTTATCGAAAGACAAAGGAATGCCACCCGCAAGAATTTCGGTTGAAGTATGGCTTTATGAAAGAGTCTGGGAGCCGGGGGGGGGGGGGGGCGGGCAGGGAGCAGCCGTGTGCCACAGTCAGAGAGAGAGAGGCCGCAGCCTCTGCTTCCTTCTGCTCAGCTGCTGGAGATGTACTGACCTGCTCAGAGACATTTAATGTGGGCTAAGCAAAACAGAAAACACGGTTTAAAAGAAAAGTAATGCAACAGGTCATTTTCAACATGAAGCATGTTTCAGTTGTGGGGGAGGAGGGGGGGGGGGAAGAGAGACAACCAACAAACTTCAGGTGAGAGTGAATGGGAGGAGGGCAGGGTGGAAGAGGAAAGGAGGAGTGAGACAGAGTGGGCGGGGCAGAACCGAAGGGGGGATGGGGTACCTTCATTGGGATGTTGGTGATAGTTGCGGAGGAGGGGTAGGGGGTAACTTCATTGGGATGTTGGTGATTGTAGTGGAGGCAGGGAGGGGGTACCTTCATTGGGATGCTGGTGATAGTTGTGGAGGAGGGGTAGGGGGTACCTTCATTGGGATGTTGGTGATAGTTGCGGAGGAGGGGTAGGGGGTACCCTCATTGGGATGTTGGTTATTGTAGTGGAGGCAGGGAGGGGGTACCTTCATTGGGATGTTGGTGATTGTAGTGGAGGCCAGGTCAAAGTGCTGCTGCACCAGGATGTTGAGCTTGCTGGCAAGGTGGCGGCCTGCTCGCACGCTATGCACTTCGCTGCTCAGCACAGGGGAGATCTACGACCGCCCCAGCATTGGGAAAGGGCTCCCATTAGACCAGGTCAGAAGAACTTTCTCCACCATCCTCTCCCATACAAATACGCAATCAAACCATACAGCATAGAATCACACGCGCTGCATGTGTTGATTGAGCATTAGTGTGGGTGAGCAGCAGGAAATAATAAACCAATCAACAGTACGTTTAGGTATACTCCTCACACTGAGTTGACCATTTGTATTGCACACCAGTTAAAGTAGTTTTGTAATCAATATAAGTGTAGAAACAGATAGTGAGGTGAAGCCTCCTTCACTTTCAGTATTAGGGGGCAACCTCACATGAGGCTTTTATTTCAGTGGTTTAACAATGCCTTCTCCATGTTGAGAAATGAAGTCAAATGGGAAAAGCTGATTGCGCGTGCAGACTGGCAGTCCTACCTCCTTCTTGGGCCGGTCCGACACCAGAGTGTCCTCTCCCAGCGGGTAGGTGTGGATCAGGACCAGTTCGCACTGCTGAATCTGCATGAGCCTGGAAGATCAGTGCGCGCACTTTGTGACATCACAACTGGCCACTCCCCCAGCGCTGTCAGTCACATCACAACTGGCCACTCCCCCGGCGCTGTCAGTCACATCACAACTGGCCACTCCCCCGGCGCTGTCAGTCACATCACAACTGGCCACTCCCCCAGCTCAGTCGGCAGCTGGTCACATTGCAGCTGCCCTCCGACCGACGGCGCTCCCGAGCCAATAGCAGGCCTGTCTCCGTCCTCATTAATAAAACACGCAGGCGGCTGCCGGTTACGAGTTACAGTGAAGAAACGGCTGACTTTGTTGGTAAGCGCACAGCTATGCCCAGCCAGCACGAGACTCGAGAAACCCCACTATGACTCTCAAAAGCGAGTGATAAACGTCATGGGAACACAAGAGTGAAGCCTCACCTGTCGGAGCCCGCCGCCAGCTTGTTCTGCTCCTGGATGGTCTCCACCACGCAGTCCTCCAGCATACGCACGTGGGTGTCGCTGCCACCGGGAAGAGGGGAGAGCAGAGCAGAGTTGCCTGCGTCAGCGTATGGCCAACAACGCTGAGAAACCCTTAACAACCTCACCAAAGTTAACCGTCTAAAAGGTTTCTATGGCGCCCGGTCGCCGCGGGTTACCTCTTGGCGTTGGTGAGGCAGATGATGCGGCCCCTGTTGCAGACGCGCTCGGCCGTGTCCATGAGCCGGGCCCGGGCCTGCTGCTGGTACTCCGTCACCTTGCACAGCGACTCCACCGCCGCCACCAGGCCGTGCAGGATGCTGCAGCACTCGGGGTCCTCGTGCGGGTTCGGGGGCCCCACCGCCGCCAGCGCCGACATCAGCTGCAGAGGGTGGGGTGGGGAGGGGGTGTGGGTCAACACATTTTCCAAAATAGATTTTCCCAAATATTCTTGCGCATGTACAAGACACCCACAATATTTGTACCATGATTCTATTAGGAAGTCTGAACCATTGAACCTTACTGGCAGAAGATTAATCTAGTAAATCTTAGTTACTTCCAGATATTGACATATTCTTATAAGTACAAGGGCACTGCAGCCCAACCATGTTCCTGGAAAGCTACCATACTGTAGGTTTTCACTCCAACCCTTACCTGGCATGACTGATTCTTCTAATTAGCTCAACGAGATCTCCAGCTTTTGAATGAGGTGTGCTTTGTTAGGGTTGGAATGAAAACCTACAGGTAGGCAGATCTCCAGGAACAGTGTTGGGCAGCCCTGCTCCAGCTGCTGGATGAGGTGTGCTTTGTCAGGGTTTGAATGAAAATCTACAGGAAGGCAGACCTCCAGGAGGGTAGCCCTGCTCTAGCTGGCGAATGGGGTGCGCTTTGTTACTGTACTGCAAAGAGTACAAACATTGGCTGAATGCAAAGTGCCTCCCACTCATCAGGAGAAATGTCGATTTCGGACGTCGGCGGTACCTCTTGAGTGTTCTGGTCTTCCTGATTCCAGCTGTTGAGGACGTGGAACTCCGAGTCGCTAACGATGTAGTTCACCTTCCAGAAAGACAGGCGTACACGTCAGCGGCGCCGGAGTCGAGACTCGCGTCACATTCACAAGAGACATCAACCCTGTTACGTCAAGGCCTTCATTCTCCCACCCAGTGTTTTAGGCTCAGGTGTTTAAAACATAAAATTTTGATTCAGCATTTGACGTAGAGTGGGCAATGCTCCAAACAGTGTAAATAGGAACAGCCCCTGGCCCCTGTCGGCGCATCTGTGCATGCGCACGTGTCGCCGATTATTTTCCTGGTGAACGAATGGCGCACCTCCTCACCAGTTTTCTTGTGGGGTATATGTCGTACAGTATCCTGCAGTACTCCATCGAGCACTCCACGGCGCAGGTCCACAGCGACTTGGACACGGGCGCCAGCGGGATCACGCCCTGCGAGCGGTTCTTGGTCAGCAGGTCGAACTCCACCTGCTGCCGACAGGACTCGGCCATGTACGGGCAGTGGTCCACCACGAAGGCGGTCTTGTGCGAGAAGGAGAATATCTTCATCCTCGCGTTTTCTGCAGAGAAACAAACATTGGCGATTAATTAAGCGCGTCCAATACGAACGGGTGCGAGATCTTCAAAAGTGTCGTTGTAGGGACAGTATATCCCACGTGTGAGGTTTTAATGTGTCATTATCAAAACTGAAGCCTGGTCGCTTCGAGCTGGAAGGGGTTATAACTGATTTTACAACCTTATCTAAGATGACAAAGCCTTCCTCAAGAAACATTAGGAACAAGGAATAATGGCTGTTTTTGAGCATGCAGCTGAGTCTAATTTTGGAAGGTGCAATTTTGAAGCTGCCAAAATCTTACTCTCCTCCTCTATAAAAAAAAATTGGACCCCCCCCTCCCCAAAACCTTCCCCTCAACCTATTGATAACAATGGGTTGTAGATACTAACAGCAAATGAAGAGGTGATTATGCATGGTGAGTTTGGTTATAGTCAGACTTTTATTTTACTGCAGTCACCAGCTTCCAGAATGTAAACAAACGTCACGAATTATTCATGTTGCATTTATTTAGCTAAATCTGGCACATTTACATCACATAATACCGATGTTGATCAATGTGTATTGTCCCTGTCAAATAAATAAATAAATAAATAAATAAATAAATAAATAAATAATAAAAATAAATAAATTTCTTCAATCAAATTTTTACGAAAACGTGAACAAATTCGTATTATATCACCAGGATTCGGTGTTAACTTGTTAGATACCTTGTTAACTAAATGCTAAATTAACTAGCTACAGTTAAACAGTAAGATTAGTAAATAACCACAGCGAATGAGCACATGACATAGCGGTTTCTGTGCTGTTACCAACAGACAAGTAGAGAACTGCTCGCTAAGGATTGAACTAAGTTTTAGCTAGTGATGTAATGATGTGTGAACAATGCAACATTGATAATAACACAGTTTAGCGCATGCAATGTTGCACAAGTGCACTTGCTAACTAGCTACATTGAGCATGATCGGTAACTCAGGTCAAAGAGAGGTTGAGGAAACTAATGTCCAACATCCTTGGTTAAATTATCTATTCGCTTTTCGCTAACCTTCTGCCGTTAGCCACCAGTGCACTGCAAATTTATCCATCCACTAATCTAACATGAGTTGATAAAATCGAGGAACCATTACTTACCACCGGATCGTGTTAAGAATCAAGTAAATGTTAAGCAAGTAGCTTAACAGCTCGAAAATTACATAGCTAACATTAACATTAGCTACCTAGCTAGCTAAACATTTGAAGCTCCATTCAACTCACTGTTTAGTCTAACCCTTTAAGTTGCAACTTCCCTCTGGCTAATTCAGATTTTGACCGTATATGCAAAGATACAGATTCCAAAACTAATTTGTTTAATCTGGCGTATCAAAGGATCTGGACTGAATTGAATGTTTCTGTACACTAAGTTAAACAGAAAACAAGCTTTGTAAAGACTTCCTGGCGGTATGCTATCGCAGAAAAATGGGCAACATGCGCATGCGTACGTACGCACGTCCGTCTCTTTGTGTTTAGTGAGGCGACGTAGCTGTTGCGTGCGATATGCGGTGTGTGCACTGAACTGTAGTTCTTTGGGTCTAAGAATGGCCATAAGACCTATTAGCTAGCTGCGCCAAAATGCCAACTAGTTGCACTCAGAACACAGCTAGTTGCCGCTTTGGACAGGCTCACTAGTTAAGTTAGCTACAATTTTACTCAGTACCGTGGGTGTGTACTGGTTTTCATTCCAACCTCAACCTGCAATCCCAGAATTTTAATAAACTTATCAAGAACTTATTTTTCTTAATTAGGTGCTCTTCGTGTTTCAGAGCTGGGGTCCCCAGTCTTATCCAGAAAGAGACAGTGTGGGTGCGCACACCTGATTCTACTAATCAAGGTGCTTAGCAACGACGCTAGCAGTTGATTAGTAGAATCAGGTGTGCGCACCCACACTGGCTCTTTCTGGATAAGACTGGGGACTCCAACAGCTTGTTAAAATTCTGAGATTGCAGTTGCGGTTGGAATGAAAACCAGCACACACCCCAGGACCGAGTTTGAGAACCACTTAGACATGCATTGTTATTTATATCAGTAAAAAAATAAATAAATAAAAAACTACGCCAAATCAATTCACCCGAGCATTTTTATTGTTCTGGACCTGATATGCTGCATGACTTAAGGGAAAAATGACCTTTTACGCCAGCAGGTGGGGTCCTTGTAATGTTTTTATAATTTACTAGGCATTTGGGTAGAAGGGCTTCCAAGAAGCACTGTTAATTTGGCTATATTCTGAGGTTGTCTCTGACAATAAACAACAGCAACAGCAATATAAAAAATCAGTTTGCAATTATAGATTCCACCTCCCATGTTTTTTTGGATACATTGGATGCAACTGCAATACAATTCTCAGAATAAGGTTTGATAAATTAGTATCTAATTTACCTATATCCTGTACCTGTATCTATAATTACCTCAAACTGAATGCACACAGTGCACTTTATTCTCCTCCCTGACAATATGAAGTTTGCATTCATGACTCATTCATGTGCTAAATTACAATCCAGTACATCCACATCATGACTTGTTCATGTTCTAAATTACAGTACAGTCAATCCAAATCATGACTCATTCATGTGCTAAATTAATACAGTACATCAACATCTTGATTCACTCATGTGAGAAATTACTGCAGTATATCTACACCATGGCACAGTCCTGTGCTTGACCACTCCCCTTAATGAATATGCATAACTCCCATCAAATTGGAATGTTTTATTAATACTCTCTAGCGTTGAGAAGTTCTTACTTCCTCCTGCTATCGGAGGTCTGCAGTGTTTTTGAATGACAGGCTCTTTTTTTTAATCAGCGTGGGGCACTGCAGAAACAGGAAGTCAGGGTTCCTCTACTTGAATTAACAACAGAACATCCAACATGTACCCTTTTAGCAAACCTTCTTAAACACAGTTAATAAGAAATATAGATGATGGTCTGGGACTGACAAAATGAACATTTAGAAATGCTTTTGCTCAAGTCAACAACAACAACGAGAGATTTGAACCTGCGAGATTCGAGTTCCAAGCCGAGCTCCATGACCCCCACGCTACGCTGCTTTCATGGTACTCATATACGCTAACGACCTGACGAGGGTGACCCCGATATAGCCCAGGGGCATAAAACTGCCTCAGCGCCCCGAGCCTGAACGTTGCATGTCTGTCTGTGAGTGACAGACTGTCTTGTCTTGCCATAAATAACTGGGGCTATATTTAAAGGCTGGCCAATCCCCTCCCTGTTTTGGGATTATTAATATCTCCCCTTCCTATGGCTTTAGGAGGTTTATCGCTCTTCAGCCGGACTGGTAAAGCTGTAAGGATATGGTGATTACAGCAGTGCCTTGTGCAATCAATATTATTATTATTATTATTATTATTATTATTATTATCATCCATTATCTATACCCGCTTATCCTGGGGGATGCTGGAGCCCATTCCAGCATGCATTGGGCGAGCGGCAGGAATACATCCTGGACAGGCCGCCAATCTATCGCAGGGCACACACACCATTCACTCACACACTTATACCTACGGGCAATTTTAGAGTCTCCAATCGGCCTACCTGCTTGTCTTTGGACTGTGGGAGGAAACCCACCCAGACACTGGCAGAACTGGGAGAACATGCAAACTCCACACAGAGAGGCCCTGGCCTTCCTGCTCTGAGGCGGCAGTGCTACCCACTGCACCACCGTGCCACCCCATCATTATCATTATTATTATTATTATTACGTATTCTGTTTCTGCAGCTTGCCTATACTTGGTACAATAATTCAGCGGTGGTGTCAAATAGTTAAAATGCTATGCGATAAGGCAAAACTCCGCCCCTTCCCCTCATATCCTACCTACCACAGCACCTGGACTCCACCCCCGTCCTCTCAAACTCCACCCCCCAAACTCCTCCCTCGCTCCCAGACCCACCCCCCACCTCCAGCCCTCCCCCGGTGTAACTGGAAGCGTTTGGGTTGGTCATGGGGGGGGGGGGGCGGGGCGGGATGAAAATAGCAGGGGGGGGGGGCGGGGCTCGCTGGCGTCTGGCGCCTCCGGCTGCTGTTCCCCGGCCACTTGCTGTTCCCGCCTGCTCACCCCGGAGCTCCTAGACCAGCCCCAGCCTCTCCTGATCAAAGCCCCCCTGCTCTGGGACATGGCCGGCCTCCTCTGCGGGACCAAGCAGCGGAAACAAGGTACTGTGGAGCACAGGGGAGTGGAGGGGAACAGGGTTCAGGGACCCCTAATTCTTGGGTAGGAGACGCTTCTCAAGAGTCATTTATTAAATTTGCCCTTAACAGAGTGAAATAATCTATGTTAACTCAGCTCTTAGTGTGTTTGCACCAGCCCAGGAGGAGTGGAAAGGTTCTCTGTCAGAGCTGATGGGACAGTGAGTATTTTGTTTTGTAGTCATGTAGAGGCTGCTATTTTAAGCATTTCTGGGGTTCCCTCTGCCTCTCACGGGCCTTCGTCTCCCAGAGTTCTCCAGACACCCTTCACACACCTCGGGCAGTTTGACTAATGTGAAAGTAATTGTTATGAGTTTGAAACTAATGGCACGTGCTGTACTGTCTTCTGTAGTCGAACCTGAAATGCGTAAGGAATACGGCCATACTGCTGGTGTTAATTGTTTGAGTTGCTTTCAGAAATAACCTGGAACTAATTTTCCATATTTTAAACGATGCTTAAATTTTCACCCTAAAGTTAGCCTTTTTCCCTTTCCTTTTTTCTTTGGGAATTCTAAAGGAACATTTCCGATTCCCTGTGACTGCGTGCACGCTCTGCGCTTTGGTGTCATAGCAACCAAACCCAGGCGTGGAGAGAGGAAGTAGATTACGGCGAGGCGCAGGGATGCAGGAAATGCCGATCTTAAACATGATGAGTGCGCTGCCTCCAGCTTTTGTCTGTGTTGTGTATTTTTATTATACTGTATATACTACAATGTGATGGTCCATAAAAACTCAATTGAAAGGACGGTTTCCTGCAGGTTAAAAAAGTACTGCAGGCAGAACTGAAACAGAAGTGTGTGAATTCCAGGGGAAACTCTATTTGAAGAGCTCTGTTTTAATTCAGTGGTAGAACTCTGGGGGGAAAAAATGATTTGTAATTTTTAGAACGGTCTTGTCAAATAAAAAAATGAATGCAAGCTCAAATTAATATCGACCCATTCCGTCTGCTTTCCTCGGCGTAGCTCAGCAGAAAGTGCACGGCTTTCATCTCTTCTTTTGACCCACAACAGAAAGCTCTGAAACATCTGCTTATTTTAGACAAAGATGGCCAGCTGGGTGTGATTTAGTCTGGTGTCCCTCTGGGTGTCAGACAGTCGTGCTTCTCGTGGTGGAGGCGCCATGACTGTTAAAGACATGTGCAAATGTGACAAAATGAAAATGGCATTGGCTCCAAACTCCTTATGCATGGATTTATTAGACACATAGTCAGGGGCATGAGGCACATTTGTATTTTCTGAACTGTGCTTTTGATGATCATGGTATCAATTGTAAAGCGCTCTATAAATGCAGTCCGTTTACCATTTAATAAATTCCCTTTCATTCCAGTCAAGTAGTGACACCCCTGATTCTACTAATCAACCCCTAGTGACCTTTTCCCCCCCAGTGGCCTTTTCTGTATAAGATTGAGAGACCCCTCATTTAAAGGTTTAGTTAGGGTTTTTCTTACCAATCAGATCTCACTAGCCGAGGCAGCATTTTGCTGGTATTCTCATCCTGCACGGTCGTGGTGGAGTCTCGGTGATCACTGGCTGTCTGGACTCGTTTCTGTCTGAATCGACACACTTACTGCTAGCCCAGCCACATCACGCTGACTTCTCCTGGTGTGGCTAAAGGTACATATGACCCCCACCCCCCACCCCCCATTCTTGTTACCCTGCAGCGAGTGATCTGCAGGAAGAAGGGAAGCATGCCATCAACGCCCCCCTCCAGCCGTCCAGCACCCAGGTCCTTCCGGAGGACACACTGCTCGGTAATGTCTCCTCCTCTCCAGCAGGGGTCTCCAGTGCACGGCAGCCTTCTCAGCGAATATGTTGCAGCTCTTAGTTTAAATCCAGCGGATCCTTCCTACTGGAAATAATGTGGGAAGTGATTAGATGGCAAATTATTTATTTGATGGACTTTCCATGATTAATAAAAGTACTGTGTGTGAGTGTGTGGATCAGCTGCATGGTCTTTTCTTCTCCCTCTCTTACTCTGTGTGTGTGTGTGTGTGTGTGTGTGTGTGTGTGTGTGTGTGTGTGTGTGTGTGTGTGTGTGTGTGTGTGTGTGTGTGTGTGTGTGTGTGTGTGTGTGTTTCTCTCATTTGCCCTGTTTAACCCCATGTTCCAGAGGAGAACGCTGAGCGGACCATGCTGGACCCCACGTCCAGGGACAGCCCCAGGCTTAAAGAACTGCTGAAGGTGAGGATCTCTCAAAAGAAACAACAGCAATCAATAATAACCACACTAAAGCATCATTTACAAAGTGTTTTTTCCTCTACATGGAAAGCGCTTTCCAAATAAACGAATGGCATGAAAAAATAAGACATCAGAGAGAAAAGAAATAAATAAAGTACAAAATATTAAATGGCATTTTAAAGTCAGCATTTTGAAAACATAAAAGCGTCTGTAAGCGTCTGTAAGGGGGCGTGTCTGTGTGTCTGTGATCGCGCCCAGGTGCTGATTGACTGGATCAACAGCGAACTGGTGGAGGAGAGGATCATTGTGAAGGACCTGGAGGAAGATTTGTACGACGGTCAGGTTCTGCAGAAGCTGTTTGGTGAGCGATTCAGCGATGTGGGAGGGGGCCATGTTAGGTAGGGCGGGGGGGGCGGGGGTTTGGGTGTCTGAAGACTGAAGCAGTTCTCTCCCGCCCTCCGATCCAGAGACGCTGTCCGGGCGGAAGCTGAACGTCGCCGAGGTAACGCAGTCGGAGGTCGGGCAGAAGCAGAAGCTGCAGACGGTGCTGGAGGCGGTGAACGAGCTGCTCCGGCCCCACGGCTGGGCCATCGAGTGGAGCGTGGACGGTGAGAGCCCCGCCCGGCTCTGCCCCACCCTTCTGCCCTGCCCCGCCCCACTGTCCCCACCGCCCTGCTGCCCCACCTGACCCCGCCCTGCTCTGCCCCGCCCTTCTGCCCTGCCCCGCCCCACTGTCCCCACCTGACCCCGCCCTGCTCCACCAACAGCGCCCCACCCCACCCCACTACCCCCGCCCCACCCTGCCCCACTGACATGCAGCCAATCGGAGTGCTTCTTTCCCTTTCAGCCATTCACTCCAAGAACCTGGTGGCCATCGTCTACCTGCTGGTGGCGCTGGTCATACATTTCCAGGCCCCCGTCCGCCTCCCCGAGCAGGTGACCGTACAGGTGGTGGTTGTCAAGGTGAGTGGATGCAGGCAGCACAGCGGGTAGCGTAGCAGGTGACTTGGGCTTGCACGGGCTTGCACTGTCACTCGGAGGCCACGGGTTCAAATCCAACGTGCGGCACTTCCGGTGTACCACTTACCAAATGTACTTAATCAAGGCTAGGTGTACAAATCTTTAATATGCAAAACATGTATTTCTGCATAAATATTATTTTTATTGATAGCAGACAGTCTGTCCATATGCATTTTTCAGAGGGAAAGCAGAGAGGGTGACAGACACATGGGATCACAGTACAGGAAGTGACATGGCAGGCAGGAAGTGAAACGGCACGGGAGGAAGTGATACGGCATGGCAGGAAACTGAGCCCCTGGCAGCATGGGGGGGGGGGGGGGATCGTTTGTGGGCTGAGAGTAGACCACACCCATGCTGGTTTTCCCCTGTTTCCCTATGCTTGACACACCAACCTCTTATTGTACAGTTTCTACCTTTGTGCCTCTGCAAAGCCACCCGATTCTGATTGCAGTGATCCTAGAGTGAAAGCACGGAGATCACAGAAAAAGCCCACTGAGGATTATCTCACAATGCTATTGCTTTTGGCAGAAAAGAGAGGGCATCCTGCACTTGTCCCATGTGACCAAGGAGCTGACCTCCACCACCGAGTGAGTAACCCAGCCCCAGATTCTCCAGGCTAACCAGATGATCAACTCCTGCATTGCCTCTGATCTTCTATACTTATATAGAGATCTGCTGCAGCAGTCCAAGTCTATAGAACATAGCCAACAAAGTATGTGGACACATGACATCCAACATCTAAGCTAAATGTTTAAGATCCGAGTAGCTCAAAGAAAAGTCATTTCTCTTTCATTAGTTGGGGGACTTCACGGTCATGAGGTGAGCCTACAAATACAATGTTTCATTGGAGAAAGAGAAAATTTACATTAGCGTTTTGCTTGGAGCAATTCCTCCCTTATCGCTGGGCAGCGCTTGGATTCATCAAATGGGGTTTGACATTTTGTGGCATAGCCACAAAGTGAGTGCAGGTTCACTTGTGCACGTAAGAATTGAAATTCATACAAAAAAAAAAATAATAATAATAATTTTTTAAAATTCACCCAAGGTAAAATGTCATATTGAGAATTTACCCACAATGTCAGTTTAACTATAAATTGTAGTACGGTCAGCTCTTCTAGCCAATATGGAACCCCTAAAATGTGAGTTCCCCCATCCATTAAATTATCTTTTATTACCCTATCTCTGTATTCATTTTCAGACTGTAAGCCTATATTTGTGTCTCTGTCTCTTCCATGTATCTATTTATTTACAGGATGATGATGGGAAGATTTGGTGAGTATTTTAATTCATTAGGTTTTCCCGATTGTTCTGGCTAATGTGGAATTCCCAGTCGTTAACAGACACCAGACCGAGGGGCCTGTCCATGCACTAAAACAGTGCCTTAACAGAATGAGCAACCCAGCAGTCTGGAATGTGTTCATTTTAAATGCCGTTTTTGCAAGCCTGGGACGTAAGTTTCGGGTGACACTGATTCCGGTTTCGTTTCAGAGAGAGATGCGTTCGACACGCTGCTAGATCACGCCCCTGACAAACTCAACGTCGTTAAGAAGGTAAACCGTTCGGGTGAAAGTGGCACACCCTGCTGCCGCAGCCTCACGGATAAATTCCCCTCTCTCTTCATCTTAATAAACAGAGCTTACGATAGACCAGGGGTTCCTGGAGTGTACTTCTGCTCAATATCTTGATCCAGTGAGGTTGTTAGAAACCCGTTAAGGTTCCATGGTGTTGTGGTGAAACTGATTTAGGCACTTAGCAGGCTTGGCTCCTTACCATTTGCTTTATTACCATTTACTTTTCCATAAAATGGTTTTACTCAGAGGTGGGCACACGGGCCATATCTGCTACTGGATTACATGCCAGCTTCTGCTTTTCGTTTATTAAATTACCCTAATCACTTATTGATATTTTAGCTACGTTTTTTTATGAATAACAGCTGAAGACTGTTCCTGCGTCACTACCCAAAACACCTTATTGTGATCTAACCTACAGTTAAACCAGCAGAAGT
Organism: Anguilla rostrata; assembly: GCF_018555375.3. Lineage (NCBI taxonomy): Eukaryota > Metazoa > Chordata > Actinopteri > Anguilliformes > Anguillidae > Anguilla > Anguilla rostrata. The sequence continues at coordinate 6,898,507 of NC_057951.1, read as the reverse complement.
GTATACAGTTAATTAGCTCATTTTCCCACTGCTTCAGTGAATAGTTGGGAACTGATCTCTGGGAACTGATCGGACTGATGAAAATGAACATCCATTCATTACGGAATGAATCGCTCTTTCTGACTCGTATTGTACAATTAAGCTGTTTAATTATCTTTCATTAGACAACTAAAGTGTAATTAAAAACAATTGCTTATTATTATTCAAGAATAATAATATTTAAGTTTGAACACATTGTGCACTGGGGTGCGAATGGTGTTGAGAGCCTTGTGATAAGACTGTGTTCAGTAGAGCTGTGTGATAAGACTCTGTTCAGTAGAGCCCAGGTGTTGCAATGACCGGCTTTTCCTCTTGTCGACAGTCTCTCATCACCTTTGTGAACAAACACCTTAACAAGCTGAACTTGGAGGTGACAGAGCTGGAGTCCCAGGTACGGTGTGGCAAGACAGCCCTGCTGAGTGACACTTCCCCTTCCTGGTACATATCAGGAACTAATGGGCATTAAGCACTCCTGATGTCACCTTGCTATCCACCAATCACAGTAAGCGTTTTTGTGCTGGTTGTGATTGGTGGACTCTTCTTCGTTATCCCTCTGAAACGCATGCAATTATAACAGAGAAGGTCTGGGCTACAGGTAAGAGGGTCAGTTGGGAACAAACTCCCAAAACTTTTCAATTTGAATCAATGAAAATTTGAATGTTCGTAAGGACTGCGAACTGTGAGGCTGCCAGTTCACACCTCGAGCGAGACAAAGCCGTCGCAGTCTCAAAAAAGGCACTCAACAACAAGTGGTTAATGCCTATTTTGTGTCGCTGCGTTTATTTGTATTGCATTTATTTCACAGGGGCAAACACAAATACGCACTGGCACACTGACACGTCAGGTCTATAGAAAGTGAGAAGCATTTCTAATTTAGTGCATCCGCTCCTAGATGGAATTTTTTTCCGAGAGCATAACCACAGCAGACGCCTGACAGGTCCCCATTAAGCAGCCAAACCTGTTTTTTTTTCCCCTCCTCGTTTCCTGGTCCCCAGTTTGCAGACGGCGTGTACCTGGTGCTCCTCATGGGCCTGCTGGAAGACTACTTCATCCCCCTGTACCACTTCTTCCTCACCCCGGAGAGCTTTGAGCAGAAGGTAGGCGGAGGGACGTCGACACCGAGGTGGGAAGTCAGAGGTCGCACAAGCGGATGGATGAACGGCATGAACACATGAATGCGGTCACCTAGGAAACGGGGAAAATATGATAATATCGCCCCCCCCCCAGGAGAGCGCAAGATATTGGGGGGGGGCTCGAAAACAAAAAGCTGAACGTGCCGTTGGGAGAGGTTCTGATCCCAAGTGTGGCATTAAACCGCACGGTCAGTGCGTCCCCCGCTGCTCTGTCTGATGTCACGGCAGGTTTGAGTGGGAAATGTTGTGTTCAGCAGAATGGTGAACTGAAGTCTGATTTGACAAGGTTTGTGAAGATGGGTCGTGGAGGGGGATATGATTGGGTCTGAGAGACCTTGGGTAGGAGAAGTGTTTGTTTTGGGGCTCGTTAATGGGGGGGGGGGGGTGTTTACTCTTCATGGGGAGGCTGTGACCCTCTCCTCTCCTCTCCAGGTTCACAACGTCTCCTTCGCCTTTGAGCTGATGCAGGACGGGGGGCTGAGGAAGCCCAAGGCTAGGCCTGAAGGTGCGTGTGTGTGTGTGTGTGTGTGTTTTTGTGCGTGTGCATGCTAATTATAATTTTATCCTGTGTTTTGCGAATGTATATGTGATCAAGTCACTCATGTTACTGTACTACTATGAACAAATGAAAAGTTAACATAATGCTTAATTAATGTATAACAGTATCACCTCGGTCTATCAGCAAACATGTGCCTCAGCCATGGTCATAATTGATAATGTGTTCACATGTGTGAGACAGCATTGGTATTTGTGTTTGTTTCAGATGTGGTCAACTTAAAGCTGAAGTCCACTCTGAGGGTCCTCTACAATTTGTTCACCAACTACAAAGATTCGGAGTAGCATCTCAACCGCTTGGGCTGGGGGGGAGGGGGAGGGGAAGGTGGCGCTGGTCCATGGATGAGGCTTGGGCTGATGGGGGGGCTTTCGGGCCCACAGAGACGCAAAGCCGTCAGGGCTGGGGGACGATTTTCCTGAAACCCCACGTGCGAATCAAAATGCGTCGGGTTTCAGTGTTGGCCGTTTACGGATCTTGCATGACTCTTGTCTTTTCTTACAGGCTTGCTTTCTGTAGCTGTACGCCATTTTTAAAAAGTTGATAACTGATAGTCAGACGAGCTGTAGTGAAACTGGATTTTTATAAAAATGAGAACTGGATTTGATCTGACGTGGTTTTACAATGCTAAGTGTTACAGCTGCAGACTGTATGTATCGTCAGTGGAAATGTTTTGCCGTGGTTTGATAACTACGAACCAGCACTGGTGTCTTCAGTTGTTTTGAACATTTTGCCAGAATGACTGGTGGCATTCCCTTACGTCATAGAGGTCTAACTCCTGTCCCGAAGGCTGCAGTGTCTGCTGGTTTTGGGTGCATTTCAACATAAGTGATTCATTTAAGTCATTGGCTGGCAAAAGAGTCTGTACAATGTTTTCTCAAAGCTTTAATTTGGTGCCGATTTCAAGAAAACCGCAAATACCATCAGACACCGTGGCCCTCTAGAGTTGGGAGTTTGACACCCCCTGCCGTATGCAAGTCACTTTTGATAATATATAAATATATGATAATATGATAAGTATATGATAAATGCCTAAATGCGATATGTTTCCTCACCATATTTATGACACAAAAACCTCTTTTGGGTAAAGCAACTTCAAATTGCTTTTTCAAAAACTGTACTTTTTAAAATGCATTGTGGCAACTTAAAGAGAAGTTTTTTTGTTTTTTTTCTGCTCTCATGTTTGATTAAATGAGTTCTTAAATCAAGTGGAAAAACGCGTAAATCCTGACGAAAGTCTGTCTCTTTCGTCTGCGTTCGTTTGGTTGATTTTGTGTCATTTCTTGTCGTTGTTGGAGGGCGTTTGTTGTTGTCACGGTACCCTCGTTTCTGTTTGGGAAAGCCCTTCTGCTGCCAATAAATGCGCCAGCTGTGTCAACCCACCTCTCTAGGCCTTTGCTGGCTGTGGTTTTAATCTGTGGTGTGTGAACTTGTGTTTACCTGGAGCTTAACCCCCACCCTCACCCCCACCCACTCCCACTCCCCGCTCTCTTCTAGTTTTACTCCATATTGCCCCAGTTCCCATGGTTACCGCTTTGCCCCGAATCGAGCCAGTCTTTCAGAGCAACAACCTGGCATCTTTCCTCCTTCCTTTCTCTGAGGAAATTAGGCATTTTTTTCTTTTCTTCACTCAGTTTTTTTTTTCTTCAGGGAGAAAAGCTGTTCGGGAAAGGTTTTTGAAGCGTGCTCCTTTTTTACACACTACTTTTAATATTCAGTTCTTTTATGACACACACCTTTTAACACACTCATTTTAACACACTGTTTTTGACACACTTCTTTTAACACACTCTTTAAAGCACACACTCCCAGTATTCACTTCCTTCAAAGCGCACTTTTCAACTTCAGGCTGCTTGTAATGAGCGCTCGTGCTACGCTGTGATTCGAGCGGGGGATAAGAGAGTCTGCCGCCTGTCGCTGACGTCCCGTCGGCTCCTGCGGCGCGGCCAAACCGACGCGTAGCAGAGCTTTCGTTTTCGAGCGTCCAAACATTCATCACCCGCGCACGGGCCGTGGCAGCCGGGCTTGGAACTCAGTGATGTTGGAGGCCGAAATGTCAGGCAGGGCACAGCTTTTATAAGCGATTAGTGTGCGTATTATTGTAACACCGGGTTGTGAGTAGTCATTGGTAGTTATTGTTCTGCGTTCACTGCTGTGACCTATTGGTAGGTGAGGCTAAGCTAATAGCTTTGGTCGCCTACCCCTATAGGGACTGTGGTGTTTGAATGCGGCTTACCTGAAGTTTTGGCATTGGGAGTAATTTAGTGCACATAAGGTGCTTTGGATAGCAGTGTCTGCTAAGTGATTGTGTGAGTGTGATGTAATGGGAGTTCTCTGCTGCTTTCCTTGTGCAATTACAATTGGTCATTTGTAACTTTTTGCAAAAAAGTGTGTGTTCAATTTCGGATACATGGTAAATAAGCAAGAATATTTGCATGAGTTGTTCAGCGCTAGTGACACTGCTCTGTTCATGCTCTTTGACACCAGATTTCGACATTCACAACTGCCGCATCACATAAAGAGGTTTGCGCTTAACAGGAAGTCAGCAGAACCACACTGCAGCCAAACAGGAAGTGACGGGTCCTTCGTTGGGCCTTTTTCTCTTCCTCTTTTCTCTTTCATTCGCCTGTGCCAGATGCAACAATCTGTCCATCTTAAACGTTGGATGATTTCAATAAGTGGTAGAACTGCTCTCAGGACTGAGCTGGTGTGAAACCTGTGGACAGCTGACTTCCTCTTGGGTGCGTTTGATTCTCTGGAGGTAAGGTGATTTTGTATTTTTTATGATTTTTTTTAATGCGACGTGATCCGCTCAAACCTGGAATAGAAGCACACACACACACACAAGCACACACAAACACCCACAGGACCACGTACGCACATAACCACATAGACACACACACACAGTGCTGGGTTGCTGCTTAATCATGGTGCACTAACTTTTCAACGTGTTTTGGTGAAAACACACGCAGCAGACTGGTTCCGAACCCCATTGCTCAGGAGTAGAGCGGGTTGCCCAGTGTTTGGCAAGAGACCTGGGCAAACTGAGCAGTGGGCCAAACCCTAAAAGGCTGCGTGACGTGTCTTAGCCAGAGGAGAGAAGATGGATCAGGCCCCTGCGGCGTGTTTCGAGCAGAAGAGAGACCCTGGGGATCTGGAAGTCTTTCAGGGTGAGCCTCTTTCCCCCCCCACAGTTCCTGTTAGCGTGCTCTAGTTCCATTGCAGTGAGCAATAGCATTGTAGCAAAATTTTGAACACTTTTAACCGCCACCGACAACTTTCCAGCTGCGTCGCAAACTGGTTTCTCCACGAGAAAATGTTTGGCTTTTCTGACCTGACATGTTCACCAGACCGCTGTCAGGGAACCCTGTTTCTCTGATGTTCCACAACACCCAAAAAACACTTGAAGATCTCGGTCAGAGCTCATTATTGAACCGAGACTTTCGTTTCGTCGAAAGCTTTAAAGCGATTTCGCCGCTGGCCCGCTCCCTCCCCGTTAACGAGAGTCGGCTGCACATTTTGACGCTTTTTTTTTGTTTTTTTTCCCTCAGGCGAAACCAGGACGATAATCCAGCCGGCGTCTCTGAAGGACCCCAAGCTCGAGGAGCTGAAAGAGGTAGGGGCGCGCCTTTCGACCGTTCGCTGTCCCCCGTCGAGCTCGCGGAGCGGTCGACCAACAATAAATCGGAATCCCGAACGGGATCCCGCCCGTCGTCGTGGCGCGGCGAGGAGATTGGTGGGGGGGGGGGGGGGGGCGGTCGTTAGGCCTCTGAGGCGCACGGCGGCCGCCCTCACGTGCCTTTACTCCGCCCTCCAGGTCCTCGTCGGCTGGATCAACAGCGCTCTGAAGCGAGAGCACATCGTGGTGCAGAGCCTGGAGGAAGACCTTTACGACGGCCTGGTGCTCCACCACCTCCTGGGTAAGGAACCGGACGCTTCCGACTTCCTCTCATACCCAGCGAGCAGAAGCCAAAATCTGAATGTCTGGAGGGGTGGAAATCTCGGGTTGAGAAACATTTTGTCATGTAAACGGACTAGGTTAGCCCCAATGCAGCGCCGGTTTTACCCGGGTACAACCTGGTCACCTCCTAGATGGCCGTTGGGGCGTTCTGGTGAAAACCCAGCAATGTTTGGTTGAAAAGTTGACATTTCCTAGCTGACTAGGTTGTAGCCAGGATACATCTGGGTAAAATCTGAGTTATATTGGGGTTAGCCTAGCCCATTTATGTCAAAACGGTTCTCAACCTAGATTTCCACCCCTCTAGGCTTATAAATTCTGGCTTTTTCTCACTGGGAAGGGACGATTCAGCCAGGCTCCTGTAGGGAGGACGACATTGGCCGTTCAGAATTTCTGGAAGAACAGCATCAGTTAAGAGAGAATTACCAAAAGAAGAAAAACGAACAGTACCTTTTAAAATGGGCCACACTGGACATAAGCCACGAACCAAATAATGTTTTCACTGTCGATAGTTCTTGTTTGTTACGTTTTTAATTTGTAACACACCAATGAGCTGAACCCTCTTGTGGTTTTATGGCGACTAATCACATCGTGGTTCACCTTGCAATTAAATGATGTCAGTCAGCTGATTACTGATTGAAGTCTGCGTCGGCCAATCGGATCAGCGGCGGTCTATGCGCGTGTGAATGAACGTGCGTCCCGCAGCCCGCCCTGTTACGCGGGGCTCTCAAACTCCAGTCCCGGAGGGCCGCGGCGTCCGCCGGTTTCCGCGGTTTCCTTTCGCTCGACGGCCGACTCGGGGCCACGTTACGACTCGAGCGCTCGAACGTGCCGAGAACCCGGCCGACGCCGGATTGGTGATGTCGTGCGCGCCCCGTTTGCCAGCCCAGCTGTCCGGCGTGCGCCTGCCCGTGGACGAGATAGCCGTGACGGGGGAGGCGCAGCTGCACAAGCTCCAGGTCGTCATGGAGGCCCTGAACCAGAACCTGGGCCCGCCGGATCAGACCGCCCACAAGTGGAGCGTGAAACGTGAGTCTCAAACACTACACTACTGCATTATACATGAGCAGCAGTGTAGGATATTATACTACTGCATTATACATGAGCAGCAGTGTAGGATATTATACTACTGCATTATACATGAGCAGCAGTGTAGGACAACACTGTACTACTGCATTATACATGAGCAGCAGTGTAGGATATTATACTACTGCATTATACATGAGCAGCAGTGTAGGATATTATACTACTGCATTATACATGAGCAGCAGTGTAGGATATTATACTACTGCATTATACATGAGCAGCAGTGTAGGATATTATACTACTGCTATATACCAATAGAGCAGCAGTGTAGGATATTATACTACTGCATTATACATGGAGACAGCAGTGTAGACAACTGTACTACGATATACATGAGCATCAGGTGGAATACTACTGCATTATACTGACAGCAGTGTAGATTATCTGCATTACATGAGCAGCAGTGTAGGATACTAGCATGACATGAGCACATAGGTACTACTGCATTATACATGAGCAGCAGTGTAGGTACTACTGCTTCGAGAGTAGCAACTGGTGCTTCATGAACATCGCAGTCCGCTCCTGGTTGCAAGTTCGATTCCCAGGTAGGACACTGCCATTGTACCCTTCAGCAAGGTGCTTTGTCTGCATTCCTTCAATAAATATCCAGCTGCATATGGATACAATGTAAAAAGTTGTCTAAGCTGCCCTGGATAAGACTATCTGCTAAATGCCTGCAATGTAATGTAATGTAATGTAATGAGCCAGTCCATGGAAACCATCTCTTTTAATTGAATTCATTTAAAAGTTTAGCAAGATGCACATGGAGCCAGAACCAGTAATTCAGCCAGTCCAGTATGTTTGAATGGGAGGGGCATGTTGCTTGTGTGGATGGCAAGCCTGGAGGCAGGCATCCCATGGTGCACCTCTCTCTGCCTCCTATGTTCCAGTCATCCACGACAAGAACCTGCTGGCCACTCTCCATCTCCTGGTTGCCATAGTGAGGCGATTCCAGCCCGATCTGGCCCTGCCCTTGGGCGTCAGCGTGGAGGTGGTCCTGCTGGAGGTCAGTTCAGGAGCACATCGTTCATTAAAGCACTTCCACGTTCTACACAAAGTACTGATCTGGGATCAGCTTCTCCCGTTCATATCCTAACCTCATCCATTATGAGCCAGAAGGCGAAACTGAACCTAGGTCAGGGCCTGAAGGATGCCCTTAGATTATTCATTATGAACTCACCTGCTAACCGCTCCCAGGTCAGAACTCCAGCTCTGATGCTTTATGAATATGGATCCTGACACATGACCTCTTTCGCAGGTCAGCAAGTCTGGGATCAAGTCCGAGAAACAGGTGGAACACATTACTGAACCAAGGTGCATAAGCTTTGCCGAGCAGTTCCCCTGAAATTCACAACCAGTTTTTTCTTGCATCTTGTTCATCACAGCCAAATTTTTCGGTAAATTTCTGCGAAGCGTGATAATTTCTCACTTTTCTCCGTTCCTTCCCTCAGCGATTCAGCCGACGGCTCGTCAGCCACTCCAAAACGTAAGCGAACAGAAACAGAACAGTTAAAAGAAAATAACATTTTACGAGCAAAAACAGAACAGAAAAAGAGAAGAAAAGTCCATGACCTTTTACACTGATATCCCAGAAAGCCTCGGTTCTTGAGAGAGGCCACTCTGTCTTTGAGTCGCGTTCCCGTCTAATGGCTTCCCTGCTGAACCGCCTCTCTTTCACAAACTGCAGAGGGAGACCCCATTGAGCAGCTCATGAAGCTGGACTCCCACAAAATCAACACGGTGACGCAGGTAGGAGAGGCCGTCCCGTAGCGGGTTTCACGCCAGGGTGTGTGTGTGTGTGTGTGTGTGTGTGTGTGTGTGTGTGTGTGTGTGTGTGTGTGTGTGTGTGTGTGTGTGTGTGTGTGTGTGTGTGTGTGTGTGTGTGGACTGACGTTGGCATGTCCCTTACCTGTCTGTTCCCACAGGCCATCCTTCACTTTGTCAACATGAATGTGTCCACCTTGGGACTGCAGGTGACGGACGTGGAGAAGCAGGTAAGTGAACGCTCAACACAAAATGGCCTGTTCCAGGCGTTCCCAAACTGATGGGGACCATGTGTGTGTGTGCTGGTTCCTGTTCTAAGTACTGTTCTAAGTACAGTGCAGCCTCTGAATTGTAACAAGCTCTTACTGTACAATTGTAACAACCTGTTACCTGCTGAATAACCTGGCAGGTGTCCTTAAGGGAAATGGTAAAAAGATGTTTTGTAGAAACAGTGCGTATAATATAATGGTCTCCGTAGAAAAAGTGCATGCATTATAACTGTTTTATTCCTGTCTCCAGTTTGCGGATGGAGTCATTCTGCTCCTGCTGCTTGGACAGTTGGAGGGATATTTCATACCTTTGTGTGAATACTACCTCACTCCCACCTGCAAGTCTGAAATGGTGAGTGATCGACTCTGTAGAAGAAGACTGTCAGATGTTGTGACAGAAACCTCCTTCCTCTTTAAATTTATTTATTAATTTATTTAATCGGGCATCTCCAGACCTATCTAAATTTGGAAAGTCCAATTCAAATTGGTAATGCAGGCTGCAGCAACGAGCACCAATAAAAATACAATTGGGCATTCCAAAAGTTGGGAAGAAAAGAGAAATGAAAACGATGATTTAAAAAAAGAATATTGCAAACATTGCCACATTGCCCCCCCCCCACCCCCCCACCCTTGCCCTCCCCCACACTATTCTAGCTCCACAACGTGACTCTAGCCTTGGACCTCCTCAATGACCTGGGACTGCAGATGTCCAACATCGACCCCCAGGGTGAGCAAAAGCGAACCGACCTTTTCATTCAACAGGATACGACACGCTTTCTCCACGTGTTCCTTTCTATAATCACTGAATAATAAAACAACTGCTTTTAGTGGCTAGCTGTTCCTCAAGCCGATTTATAGCTTGTTCCGGTAATCCTTTGCAGACTGGTGAAACCTTAATTTAGAGATATTACCTGAAAGATGCATGTGTGGCTTGTCTGTTAACTCTGATGAGCGTGACATGCAGGGCGTCCCCACTTTAATCACTGACAGCCTGTGATTTGCCTGGCAGGACAGCCAGCATTACGAATATTCAGGCTGCTGAACAGTAATACTTGGACTGGCTAAATTAATTTAACCTTGGAGCAGCTCGCTAATTGGATTCATTTATAGCTTCCCTTGAATCACCAAATAACCTCTCTGGTAGAATTAGGAATCCCATTGCTTAAAGTTCCCGAGTAAATGTCACTCATTAATTGGGTTTTAAACACTGCAAAGAGCCAATCAGCATGTTCTGATGTATGTGATTCAAACAACATGTATCAGTGTGGCCGGGATCTTTTGTGTGACTCGTACACGATCCTTCATTCCCTGCATATTTAATGTCAATGACGTGACTTATATTTGTGTGTACACTGTACACATACACAAACATGCTTAACACAAACTTGTGCTTCCCGTGCACACACAGTCACACTCAAACACGCTTAATCCGGTCTTGTGCATACACTGCACCATCACACACAAGCACACTCAGCATGGCCTTGTATGCACACTGCACACAAACTCACACACGAACACACTAAACGCAGCTTTGTGCATGCGCTACACACAAGCTCACACACAAACACCCTTAACGCGGCCTTGTGGGTAATTCTGGAGAAGAGCGTTGGCTATTTTTGACTAAAAAAATAAAATAACCTGTGTGCTCCCAGATATCGTCTCCGGGGACCTTACTGCCACACTGAAGGTCCTGTACGTCCTGTTCAAGAAGCACAAGAGCCAGTGAACTCCATGGAAACAGCGGAGGAGAAGGAAGCTGGGAACGGAAATAGACATCGCCGCACGCCGCAATTTAACTTCTGCTCCTTCCCAAACGTTACCCGGCCAACTCCACCTCTCTTTCTCTCCCTCTCTGATCTCTTTCTCTCCCCCCTTCCTCCCTTCCTCCCTCACTATCTGTCTCCTACCTAATCAACCAGTTGTTTGGTTAATCTGTTAATCTCGTTGTGTGTTTGGAGTTAATCTGCTCTTGCTCAGAGAGAGCTGCATTGTGCCAACAGCAATTAGGAGCGGGCTTAACCTGGTTCAGCGTTAGCAAAGCTCGATCCGGCTGTCTCATTCGCTCTTCACCCGGATTAAACAGGCGGGTGCAACCCGTCCGCGGAAACAGGGATGCGCTCGGTCGCACGAGAAAGCCGCTCCAGCCGACCGCAAACTCCAAGGACTTTTTGCACGTGCGCTGGAGGTCAAACATTCGCTTTCTGTTTCCGCAGTCGAATGAGGGTTTATCCCCCTCAAACTGCGATTTTCACTTCATTCAACACAACAGGCGATACGGTGTAGCCTCTTGGTGTATAGAATTTGTACTTAAGATTTTAGCGTACACTAGTGCTTTAGCATGTAATTTGGTTCTGGCAGTATTGTTCATATTAATCCGAAGAATGCATTTCTGTGTCTTCTACATTGTAAGATGCTGTAGATGAGAGAATCTGGGTGAACGTGGTGTAATATAATGCAGTGAGGCCTGCCTCTCAAACAAGACTCCATAGCAGCATGAGACGTTCGGCAATAAGAGATGCAGTTGCACTCTTTGGCCACACGGTGGCACTCACGACTTGAGTAGTGCACAGTTCTTGTGAACTTTGCGGGTTAAAACAAGACAGAAACGTGCTGCAAGCTTTAAAAATTTAAGTTTGCAGCTTTAAGGTTTAAAAATAGTAGCTGAGTCTCCTCTTGATTTTATAACTAAAACAAAATGTATTCCTGAAAAGAAAGCCTAACTGTTCTCAGTTTCTTGATTAATATGCAGTGTAGAACTAAGCTTATTATCAAGTTATCCCAAGGTATGTTTAGCAAGATACTCTTTTAGTTCACATGCCATCTTGAGTCAAGTCACTTTCTGTTATTTTTTGCAAATCATCTGGCCTGCGTTAGTTTATTAAAACATCATCACCGCCTCCCAATATTCAATCAACATTTGTCCTTATCTTTCACTTGCAAGTCAAAATGAAACTTTTCCTCCCTTTGCTTTTGAGTATGAATGAAAGGAAATGTTGATTGATTCAAATCATTCCCCACCGCTGTGCATGATACATTGGTTAATGTTTATGTTTTTAATGCTTTTAATGTTTTAAAGCACTCGGTCTGTGATTTCTTAGTCTTTTTTCAGTTTTCCATGATTTTCAACAACTTTGCCCTGTGTAGTGTAAAAGTTCCTGCTTCACACTGCTAGAAATCGCCGTGGAGATCAAATCACCCATTGTGATGTCATTCTTGCCTGTGCAGTCACCCATTGTGTCCTTGACGTTCTATAATTAGCTACAGCTGTTTCTCCTAAGCTCTACCTGTCTAGGTATTTAGTAATTAAGTATTTTGGTCTTCTCAGAGTCAGTCTTCCAAGCCTTATAGTTTTTGTGTTGACCTTTTCCAGTTTTTTTTTTTTTTTTTGAGTATGTTTTAAGTAAAGTTCATCTGCGTTGAAAATTGCTTTTGTTTCCTGCGCCTTTCCTCTGCGTTTGGGTCCTCTGAGTTTGGCTGTTTAGTTTCTCCCCACCTGGTTCAGGAGGTGGATGACTCCTCTTCCTCCCTCGTCATATAAATTTGGGTACGATCGCATCTCTCTCTCTCTGATGTGTAGCGTTACATTATAAATATTTTACGGTGCTGGATTTCCTTTCATTGCAGCTCTTTTTATGACTGCTACCAATTAAGCATGACCATTCCCTGATATCTTGCTTAAAAAAAAAAACCTACTGCAGCTTTAATAAATTGGATCGTCCTATTAAAAACAGATTGACTGCACAAGGATTTGTTCATGAACCAAATGCCGCTTACTCTGCCAAGCCTGTTTTAAGCTCATATATAAATTCAGTTTTTGATATCTGAAATTGTCATTGACATAGAACGAACGTAACGGCGACTTTTGACGCAATGTTTTGACGTGTAACTCTGTGTGACCTGTAGTAAACACATCACCTAGGAACAGATTCTTGCTGGCGACTATAACAAGACGTTTTAGCTGGATTCTCTAGCGGAATTCGAGAACGGAATGGACCGGGGAAGGGAAAGGGACAGAACGTCAACGTTTGATCGACTGTTTAATGCAGCTTCTCGTGCAAGACAGGATCTTGCATCCCCAAGTCGAAGTCCGCAGGATTTACTTTCTACCACAAGGCGACTCTTCCGACGTAGTCCAGTGACACGAAGTAAGTTTTCATGGTTGCTTTAGCATGTTAGCACTAGGGACTGTGTGTATGTACCTTTGTTATTTACAGTGGCGGACCGTCAGGGCCTGGTAAGCCTTCTCTGATCGGCCTAACAACTTTCAAAATTAGGAAATAATAATGTATTCATAAATAATTTTAGTTTACAGTTAATCTATCGAAAATCCACACATTCAAGTCCCAAATCAGGTAACTCAGGAAATTCACTCAGTTCCACTTTAAATTAATTCATGACTCCTAATAGGGATATTCCTGTCTTGCAGGTTTAGGGAGGGCTTGAAGACTCTTGGATTACTTGAACACCTCCAGATATACCCTGCCCTCTTCCATGAGCTGTTTGTATGTGAAGAAAGACCACTTTAGGCCAGGGACCTGATCAGTCTTTTCACAGTGGACTTCTCCATGCAGGGCAGCAATAGAAGATCTCGAGAAGACCAGACAATATGCTTCTGGAGAGACTGGTTGATTGACATTGAGGGTTTGTATTTTGTATTTTTGTCATTTAAAAAAAAAAAAAGAGGATTCCTAAGTACTAAGTAACGTAATTGAGGAATTAAATCCAACGTGTCTGATAATTACTCTCTACCTGGTGTCCAACAGAAGAGGAAGCCGGCCCTATCACTCTTGAGACTGTCTTGGAGTTTGCCTCTGGAGCCTCAGCAGTGCTTCCACTTGGATTTCCCCACCAGCCACAAATCCTGTTTCTCCACGAGGGCAGAAAAATCTTCCCAGAAGCAAATACTTGTCTTCTTTTACTCCACCTGCCGATGCACTCTTGCAATGAAGCCTTCAAAAAATACATGACAGAGGGAATTTTGCAAGCTCCAACCTTTGGAATTGCATAATGTGTCATGAATGTCACTGTAAGGAAATAAATTAACATTTTTGCATACGTTGATGTGCTTTGTAAGTGGTATTTTTCTTGAATTTTGGTTCAGATGGAAATATCTGAAATTGCATTTTTACCAGTCATAATGCCAATTGTGGATATCTGAAATGACAATTGTGGATAGGAAGAATGTCATTGTGGATATCTGAAATGTTCATTTTGACTAGGAAGAATTGAATTACGGATATCCACAATACATTTCTGGATATCTGCAATTGCATTGTTTCTAGTCATAATTATAATTGTAGATATCTGAAATTGCATTTTTACTAGTCATAATGCCAATTGTGGATATCTGAAATGTTCATTTTGACTAGGAAGAATTGAATTATGGATATCCACAATACATTTGCGGATATCTGCAATTGTATTTTCACTAGTCATAATTCTAATTGTAGATATCTGAACATTTTGCATTTATATTTAACATTTTCACTTAATATTTATATTTAACATACACATTTATGTGTAATATATAATTCTTAAATCATGCATTGATGGAAAAACATTACTTTTGACACAGCAAAACTTTCAAAATGGTGTATTAAAAAAAAAAAAAAAAAAAAAAATTTGCCCTTGGAATTGCTAAATATGGGAAAATGGCCCAGCGTTTTTTTTTTTTTTTTTTTTAAACAAATGCACCCCATACTTTTCTGTTTTCCTACACTTGCATGGTGCCCCGAATAAGTGTCTATGAAATGAACACAATGCAATGTGAAGTAATGTAATGGAAGAACTGCTAGGTTGGACTCCCGTAGTACTGGTTCCCAGTGCGTGGACACGCCCCTAGCGACAAGGGAAGCTTTTCTCATCTCTTCAGGCTTTGATCTACGGCTCATTACCACGTGACATAACCTCGCATCATCAGAGAGCGCATAAATCCAGAATGCGTCGTTGCATTGCCGTGAATTTGCCCGGTCTGACCAAGGTGACCGGAACACCCTTCCACAAGCATTCTTTTTGAAGGTGAGAGTCACATTTCAACACACATACTTTCACCCGCTACCCCTGAATACTGGCTTATACACTGTGCATATTTATTTGAAACGTATTGACTGTGTTGCAATTCCTAATGTTCTTGAAACCCCTGGGATGTAACAAAACACAACACAAGAGCTCATTCCACAGTAAACGCGCTGTAACGTGAAAACCCCATTTACAAACGGCTCAATCGGAGAGACTGGGATTCAATCAACATTTGTCCATAATATTGACACCTTAGCGCCAGCATTACATGTATTCTTCACACTCATTATTTGGAGAATTCATTTGACAGGTTACTAAAAAAAAAGTCACTTTTTAATAAAAAAATAAGGACAACTATTCATTGGACACAGTCCATAATGTGAGTTTAGAGGTTCAGAACCTAGATAACACTGGATATGATCAATGATGCCTTATGGTGTTTCTAGGGTACCTTTGACAGTGGCTTCAGGCGTATATGTACAAAGCATGAAATGGGACAGGACTTCTGACATCACCAAATGTGACACGTTGCTGAGTGACAAAGCTGCAATCTTACCAAAAATTATATGATGAGAGGGGAAGAGGAGTCCTTCAACTGAGTTATATGTGCAACAGTACAAACCTCATTTATAGACCAGCCGGTAGGCATTTGAATAGGATATATTTTCAACAGTTTGTGTTGTCACCGCCATTCTAATGTAATAGTTATGGTGTGGTGCAGCAATGCAGACATGTAAATATTCATCATCTTGATGGCTTCTACTTGTATGTGGCGATGATTGCTATTTATTGTACACCTGACATATTTGTAAGACGCATAGCTGTGCTAATAATAGAACGAGCGGTTGTTTTTGGATACGCCATTAACAAACGGCGGTCTACGTGCTGGCGGAACGTAATTATGCGTAAAGTGGCGATAACTCAGTGCTGCGTTTACGTTTAAACAGCATTACAGGATGTCGGAGCTTACGCGAGGCTTCCTGCTTCTGAGACCATTTGTTTAAGCTTGTGGTGGAATAGGCTCTTGGATGCGAATAACTGGAAATCCACAGGCTGGGTTTAACATTCCATTACAGGCATTTAGCAGACACTCTTATCCAGACTTGCACAACTTTACATAGCATTTTACATTGCATGCATTTATACAGCTGGATATATATTGAAGCGATGTTATGTTAGGTACCTTTCTCAAGTGTACAACGGCAGTGTACCCGGGACCATGGGAATTGAAACCTGTGACCTTTTAGTCACTGACAAACAAATACAGATACTGATAAACCAAAAATAGGGCAATTCTTGAGTACTTCAGAAATTAATTTATTAGGCTTAAACCGCATAAAGCGAATGAATAGCCACAGGAGCAAAAAATAGCCTAACTACACGGCTGTATATGTGCTGACACCAAAACGTGTTTCATGGTGAGATTGGACATTCCAAAGTGAAAGTCTGACATAAAACAGCCACCCAGGAAGCAGGATGATTGAGATGCCATTGCCTGAGAAATCATTGCTACTGACCCCAGCAATAAAAGCACTCCAAGGCATTTTAATACACCGGAAAAGATAGATCTTTATTTTTCCCTGCTATAACAATACAAAGTCACCGAGTGCAATTACAATTCCACTCAAACTGTACATTCTATCTAAGATAAAACGGACGGCACCTGGTGACGTGACATCATCACACCTGGACTGAAGAACCAGCAGCTACACGGCCAAGATTCACTGTAAGGCAACTGTTGCCACGGCAGCCTCATGAGTGAAATTGCACGCCTGGTCTCCTCTGACCTAAGGGCCAGGGTCGAAATGCTTCACACTTTCTGAAGAATAAAAACAAGGCCGCGTTGAAGCAAGTTGTGAAACGAGCAACGCCGTGCCACTCAAGTTTTCTGGAGTGTGCTGAGAATGTGAAAGACCTTCCTGTGTGTGTGTGTGTGTCTGTGTCTGTGTGTCTGTCTCTATCTGTCTTTCTGTCTGTGTGTCTCTCTGCACCTCTGTCTCTGTGTGTGCACGTCTCTCTCTGTGTCTGTGTGTGTGTGCGCGTCTGTCTCTGCGAGACTGCCTAAGAGGGAGAGAGTGTGTGTGTATGTGTGTGTGTGTCTGTGCCTGAGAGAGAGCATGAGTGTGAGAGAGAGAGAGACTATGTTCGTGCGTGCGTGCGTCTGCCTGTCCGGCCCTTGTGAGATTAGGTTGCTGCAGCAGGGCACACTCCCTTTCCTGTCGATGGTGCTCACAAGTTCCAAAATTTAAGTAGTCCGAGTTTCTCTTCCCACTGGGGAGCTATACAAATAAAAAACGAACTGAATTGCAGTAAATGACGTGCCTGACTGTTTTTTAAATTTTTTTATTCTGCCCTCTCAGGTCGTGTCTTTGTCGCTTCGCGCACGACACTGTTGACTTTTTGCTCGTCATCAAAACACTTGAATCCTTGAATTTGGCCAATTGTAAGATTATCGCCTGGCCAGCTGCACAGAAATGTAGGATTTGTACAACAAATCTGATTTGGCCCGTTTAAACGAAATACACATGCTAAAATCCCACAGCCACTGTGTTAGTAAATGCAGTTTATTATTGCTGATGTGTCCCTGTAACTGAATATTCGTATTGCTTTCACTGTACCCATCTTGTAGAGACAAGTGTCCCTGTCCCAGTCTGCCCAAAATTGACCGATTTCTGCGTTTCAAAGCTCACCAGCACCATTTGCGACTCCTATGGAAGCCATGTACTTCTTAGGTTTTTTTTTGGGGGGGGGGGGGGGTGCGCGTGCATCGTGCGCACTGGCTGGCCTCGATTGGGCTTTCTCGATGGAACCAGAAAAACCAGCGCCAATCCGGTTTTCGGGGTCAGGTGTCATTCGGACGTAGTTTTGCAGGTTCCACGATTTTGAAATTACGCCGGTTCGGTGTCCCTCCGTGTCGCGCTGCCTCCTGCTCCAGCTCCATCTGAGCAAAACGGCATTGTACTCACGGTTTTTCTACAAAAAAGCGACTAGCCTAACAGGCTCGGGGCGCACTTCGCTCCCGGCCCTAGCTATCCGGTCACGACAGGTTCACAAGACACCAGCACGAGAGACTAAGTTCACTACGACCCCTTCGATAACCACGACTAACTGCGACTGCTCTAAACCTCCTCTACTCTACGCAATATCCCATTAAAATGTTAAGTAGTTTTAAAAACGTTTTCACATTTTCGTTTAGACTGCAAACACATTAAAGTAGCGACGTCTTACGAGAATTAAGCAACCCTTGCCACGTCCCCCGGATACATCACCGACGTCTGATATTTCTGGCACTGATTCCCTGACCAGTTCTCATGAGTAAAAATCCAGGAAGTTCTCGCACCCATTGGCTCCAATACGACTTAACCCAGAGTTGTCTACGCAGCTGTATACGGAACAAAACGAAAGTATCTTACAGGCATTGCCAGGTTAAAGTTTATCGTTTATCTCCCTGCTGATTGGTTGAGCCAGTAATCCGCTATTCCCGCGTAGGTCCAGGTGAGGAGGAGGGGGCGGGACGACAGGCCTCGGGTTCTCCTCAGAGGTCCCGCGCGGGTCCGAAACTCCGCCCCGCCCAGGTGAGTCTCCGCGGGGTTCAGGACGTCGAGGGGCGGACTGTTTTGGCCGGGCTCACCCAGCCCTGCTGTGGTGTGGCAGTTGCGTCGGAGGGCGGTGGGGTGTGTTACGCACGGGTCTGTGGGTCTGCGGCTTCGACGTGCCTCAACATCATCCCTGCAGTGCGTCTTTCTGACAAGAATAAAACAAGCAAAAAAAAATCGGAATTAATATATACAGTAACTTTCACGCTCTGCGGGCAGCGGCGGCGATGCGCGGCGGCTCTACGGCGCCCTCCGGCTCACGGGCGGAAGGCCGCGCCCGCGCGCGGGAGTGATTTACGGAGCGCCGTCTTAAATCACCGCGGCAACGGCTCAGGTACGTTTCTGCGACCGGGACGTTTTTTTAATTTACGGCCCATTCGCTTTATTAAAACGTGCGTATAAAATTCTGACCCCGAACTCGCCGACCTTCGCGCACGCTTATTTTACGAATCTGCGGCGAATGTTAACGAGCGAGGACGAGACTTCGGTTCGGAAATCCCGGTTAAAGAAAAGACAGGAGTTGCACAGAGAGCGTTCTTTTCGCTCTGTGAGCGCGGCACTCCGAGCGCGGTGCTCCACTGCTAGCGTGCGGCCCGGGTCGGCTTTTGTCGAATAATCGATTGAAATGTGCGCCAGGTTTTTTTTTTTTTGTTTATTGTTATTCAGGAGCTTTCCTTCCTGCTTGCGTTGCCCTCATTATTCATTCTCAAAGGTGAGTTATTGATCTGCGTTCATTCTTTGCAGAAATCTTTTATTCATGCGGTGTCTTTACATCGCATGTTTGTGTTCTGTGCGTGCCCTTGCCAGCTGCATGTGTTTGTACCTTGAAATGGAGCCATTACGCTTCTCTGTAGTGAATACAATAACTCCACTCGGTCACGTAATATTACCCTGTCTGTCATGATGGAACAATAACCTTACTCCATTTTGTAATGATGGTAATGTACCATTACTCCACTTTACAATGATGGTATTGTAACATTATCCCCTTTTTTTTACCCAGCTTTTTGGTGGTTCTGGCCTGGTTTTTCCCAATTTCCCTTCTGTTTCTCTGTCAAGTGTTTTTGTGATGGTTCTCTATAAAATTTCTCTCTCCAATCTGATTTGATTCTCTAATGACGGTATTGTAACATTGCCCAATCTGTAATGACGGCATTTTGAGATCACCCCTCTCTGTGCTCGTATTGGTCGGAGCCCTCGGCCAATGAAGCCCTCGCGTGTGACTCACCAGGCCGTGGAGGTGTGGAAGGACATTAGTGAGGGGCTCTGTGCCTCCGCCCTCAGGCTGTGCCGGGGGTGGTGGGCCAGGACGATGGGGTGCAGCGGGGGGGGCTCCCCGCCCCCTCGCCCGGGGCTGTCCCAGCGGCTCCGGGCGCGCTTGAGCCAGCGCCCCCCCAGGCCCCACTTCTCCAGGTACGCCCGGCACAGCTCGTAGTTGAGCGCCGAGTAGTACAGGAAGTCCAGGGCCAGGAGCAGCGTGACGAAGAAGCCGTAGATCCACACCCCCACCAGGGCGGTGTAGTTACTGCACCCGGAGGAGAAGCAGGAGGAGAGGAGTAGAGCACAGGAGGACAGGACAGGAGGAGAGCACAGGAGGAGAGCAGTAGAGCACAGGAGTAGAGGGCAGGAGTAGAGTAGTAGAGCACAGGAGTAGAGGAGAGCACAGGAGGAGAGGACAGCTTCACCTCTCAAAACAACCGATAACGCTGTACAACAAGGCACCATTAACTTATGAGATAATGCATTAACTGACACAAGCAAGGAATGAACTAATCCATTAGGGCATTTGTTAACATGAAAAAATAATTTATTCGCATTTCATCAAGCAAGCCACGTGCCATTCTCTTCCACATGAACTCAATGTCATTGAAGTATGATTTGTTCCTTTTCGGTCATCGCAGGCAATGTTTCATGTGCCGACAGGAAACACTTAAGGACGTATTTCCTAACACGAGCAAATTGTTCACTAATGTAACGCTTGCATGAACACCACATTAGTTAGTCTACTTACTAAAACTCTAGCTCCTATTCCACCTTTGCTAATGGCTTGGTTAACATGAATAAGTGTTGATGGATTTGTGCATTTCCTCGTTCAGGATAACTAACGCTCTAACTCTGGTGTTGGTAAACAGAACCTGAATGCAAAGCGTTACAAAATCGCTCAACTGAAAGGACCCGTGGGGGATTGTTTATGGCAGCGGCAGGAGGAAGCCGCGAGCCCCTCGCCTGCTAAGGGAGACGTTTCGCAGATCCAGTCTCGTTAAGATTCATCCCCACGGACGGCTTCGCGGCGGCTGCGGTCCGGTCGCGCCGCGGGTTCGCTCTCGAATCATAAATTTTGAAAAAAAAATAAATAAATAAAAAAGCTAATTTAGCGGACGGTTTTTCTGATCGTATTTAAGCGCGGCTCTGATGAGAGGCGGTGAATGTCACCCGGGGGAACGCCGAGGCCCGCTGGTTTTTATGGAGGAAACGTATCCGAGTGGAAAAAGGCACGGGAAGGTTGTCGTCCCCGCAGTTTAAATTCGGCACCCGGCTCCCGGCTCGGCACACGCCCCTGAGGGGCGGCGGGGGAGAGCCCCTCGCGGGACGGCGGGGCTTCTGAATGCAGGCGGGACAGTTGAAGGCGGGACGGTTGTACTGGTTTTAAATGCCCCCAGCAGACGTGGGTTCAAGGCCTGTGTCCAGGGTGACGGGACATCACCCTAAAGCCTGAAGTGAAGGGGGTTTCACTAGCCCTGAAATATTGACTGTGGCAGACGGGGAAAGCAGGTAAAAAAAACCCCCAAAAAAACAGCTTTTTCATAACAGTGGGAACTATTCTAAATAAAGCCTGTGTGTCTATGTGTGTCATTTCAAACAAAAGTGGGAAAATGTTATCTAAACAGCCTCTTTTTAGTCAAAAAATGACTAATTAAGGGACGTACTTCTGCGTGAATCCGTCGGAGGCGGCGGTCAGGTTGAGCTGCATGACGCTCTGGAACTCGGTGTCGTTGCAGCAGTACTTGAAGGCCGTGCCGTTGCGGTGGCAGCAGAACATGTAGGTCTTGTTGTCGGAGAGGCGGGGGCAGTGGAAGCCGAAGTGGTAGCGCCCCCTGTGGTCGGAGTAGGGCTCACACACCCGGAAGTGCGCGCAGAGAGCTGCGAGGAGGGGAGGGGGAGGGGAGGGGAGGGGAGGGGGGAGGGAATCAGAGCTGCTCAACACGCTCTCTCAATAGGAGAGGAGGAAGGCGGGGGTTGCTGGCCACAGCCAATCCCCTGCAGCCCAGGTTGGCTCAGTTGTTCGTAATTGGATGGGCTAGTTTCAATCAGAAACACTTTTTTAGTCACATCTCAGCATAGGAATTACACTTGAAATATTCTGTGTGAAGAAAGATTTGTACGCGATCACTTTGCAGCGATAGCACTACTGTCTCATAATTGTGAAGGGAACATGTACTGAACATGGGTGTGAAAAATTGCGTGACTTCTCTTTTTACAACAAAATACATTAAGAAAATGTGCTCTGAGCAGCTGCATTAGTATAAAATACTATCATTATCCCATTTTGAGTGCGCAATTATAGCTCATTACCTGTACTGTTCATTCTGAACAGCCTTTTTTCCCTCATCCCTCATTGTTAAAGGTGGGAATAATTTTGAGGGCACTCCAGGTACCCGTTCAGCTTTTATGACTGCACGTCGCTATGGAAATGGTCCTTCAGAGAAGCACGCTCCCTCGCTCGCTCGCAGGGACGGAAGAATAAAAGGAGGGAACGGGAGGAGAGGATAGTCAACGGGAAGAAAGACCCACCCCCCCCCCCCAGAATGTTCTGATGAAACGCAGATGACCGTACCCTTGAGGACAGAAGCGTTTCTTTTCCGGCAGGATGTTTAGATGGCGCGGTGCATATCTCCTCTGTCCGTGACTGCCCTGGAGGCCTCACACTGGACCACGTTAGCCGTCTGGGAGAGGAAGCTCATTCCCCTTTCGCTGCCTTTGTAACCGCAGCGTCAATGAGCGCTCGGGGGCCGTAATGTAGGGTAATGGGTAAGGTGTTGGTCTTGTAACCTAAAGGTCACAGGTTCTATTCCCTGGTAGGGCACTGCCATTGTACCCTTGAGCAAAGGTATTTAACCTGCATTGCTTTAGTACATATCCAGCTGTATAATTGGATACAATGTAAATGCTATGTATGCTCCTGTAATGTAATGTAATGTAATGAGCAGTGTAGTGTAGAGCTACAGGTGAACAGACACACGTAGCTCTCTGTAGTGTAGAGCTACAGGTGAACAGAAACACGTAGCTCTCTGTAGTGTAGAGCTACAGGTGAACAGAAACATGTAGCTCTCTGTAGTGTAGAGCTACAGCTGAACAGAAACACGTAGCTCTCTGTAGTGTAGAGCTACAGGTGAACAGAAACATGTAGCTCTCTGTAATGTAGAGCTACAGGTGAACAGACACACGTAGCTCTCTGTAGTGTAGAGCTACAGGTGAACAGAAACATGTAGCTCTCTGTAATGTAGAGCTACAGGTGAACAGAAACACAAAGCTCTCTGAGGTGTAGAGCTACAGATGTGTAGCTGTCTCCAGTGTAGAGCTACAGGTGAACAGACACGCATAGCTCTCTGTAGTGTAGAGCTACAGGTGAACAGACACGCATAGCTCTCTGTAGTGTAGAGCTACAGGTGAACAGAAACACGTAGCTCTCTGTAGTGTAGAGCTACAGGTGAACAGAAACACGTAGCTGTCTCCAGTGTAGAGCTACAGGGGAGCAGACGTGTTGGGGCCCGCAGCTCACCCGCCGTGGACAGCAGCACCAGGTTGACCGCCAGGACGCTGAAAGTCCGCCGGCCGGCTGCGCTCATCTTCTCCTCTTCCTCCCCGAACGCTGCCGGAGAGCCCAACGCCACTTCAGCTGAGCTCAGCGCCGGCGCCCCCACATGGCCGCGCCTCGCCGGCGGCTTCGCCTGCAAGACAAGGACAGCGAGGCTCGGCGCTGAACACGGCGGCCAGCCGAAGGAGAAGGGCGCGATATCCCTCCCTGACTGCAAACTGAGCGCGAGCGTTCATGTGTTTTTAAATCGAGCGCGTTTAGCCTTGAGCTGCGTTCGCTTACCGTTTCACGCTTACACAGGGCTCGAAGTGACGCCGGTTTTCTGGGCGTTTCTTGCACCCGTCAATCAAATAAAAACAAACGGGGAGATTTAAAGGGATAGTTCGCTTTCTGGGGAGTGTTTTTTTTTAATATCATTTGTTGTAGTGAACGCTTTTCATTGATATTCCACTTATGACCATTGTTATGCCTATCTGGTTAGCCCATAGAATCTGTAGTATAGCCATTATTTTTGGTGCTGCTGAACTCACAGTGGTCACTTAACCTCTAATCACTGATTGCTCAGTTAAGTCTTGGCATGTGACCCCTGACCCCTTGATGAATAATTCAGTGCAGCGTCCCGTGGTCTTTGGCAGTAAGTAACGGGGATCGATGAGGTGGGATCTCGTTCTTACATGCCCCCAGACAGCTCGCGTTCGGTATCGTAGCTGAAGGTCGTTGCCAAGGTCAAATTTAATCACGGGAAGGAGGAGCACGCGGTTCCCCTGGAACCAATCCGTCTGTGGGATTTTGAAGACGGAAAGTCTATTTCAATTAGCTGAAAGCAGTGGTGGTCCTTTTCTTGCGAGGTCTATGCAGGGATAATAGCCCCCTGGTTTTTTTGACGCGCACACTAGTCATCCAAATACAAACCCCGAAATTGCGCTTTGTGCATGCATTGTGTCATTTCAACGCTGAAGTGACCCCAGCCTTGGGGGAAGTCCATGGTGTCTTGTTTTTAGAATTCAGTTCTGAACAGGCGTGTGAGTCCCCACTCTCTGGAACATCATGAGTCTGTTTTTGGTATCCATGGTTTTGATATCCACATATATATATATTTATTGCCGTTTCCTTGGAAACCATCTTCCATAAAAACGGATGAGAAACGCAAGATTCTTTTGCCAGCAGTTAGCAGCTCTGTTCATAAACAGGAAGTGGTATGGAGCATCTAAAAAAGGAAAGAGAGGAAGTACAGTGGGGTTGCGCCTCTTTCTTTTCTTTTTTTTCATATTTTTAATTTTTATTTTTTTGCCATGTTTTATTGAAGAGACCCGAACAGCAAATGCAATCACCGGGGTCAGATCTCCCGCAGGTTTGCCGCTTTCCATGGCTTGTGGGTAAATACACACCGCCCCTGGCAGCTCTTATAAAGTCGGTCTGCTTCCCAGCGTCTCAAAGCGCCGTAGTAAAGGCAGGAAGGGACCGTCAACAAAGGTCACGCCCTTCACGCCTTTCGCATTCGCCTTGGTCCCGCGGGGGCCCCCTCCATCCTCGATCGAACGGACACCCGACGGCCGAAGGTCGACGCGACGGACGTCCCAAGCGAGCTCCAGCGCCGTCTCTCTTCGTCATGAAGGCCTATTCGTTCGTGTCGACCTCAGCATCGAACCGCAGGCGTTCGGCCCGGCCCGTACGGATCGCTGCTGACTGTACCGCGATTAAGGCCGGGGTCGCCCTACGCGATGACACCGCTCAGGGTCAGGAAGACGCGACGCGCGCCGTGGAGGGATTTTTAATTACACTGCCACCCGCCTAATAAGCTGAATTCATTAAACAATCGCAGGCCCCGAGCGGGATGGGGGAGGGAATTAATTACGCCGTGCTTAATCGACGCTTTGCGTCTGGAGGATTCCAAATCCACGCTGAGTCGGCGGCTAAAAGACTGGGGACCAAATTAATCTGCACCCCCCCCCCCCAACCCCCATAGCTTCTTCCATTTAGAAAGACTTTCGCTCTTTTCCCGCTAAGCTACGCACACCCCCGCCACTGAAGGTCATACAGTCCCCCCCGATACACTTTCCCAAGAGCAAGTGAGTATTTTTTTACCCAGTCACCAACACTTTCATCCGTGACACTTGTGACCTCACAATGCCAAACGTCTGTAATTGGCCAGTCGAACTTGTCGGTGCATTGCTTCAGTATTGACAGGCTTGGCCTTTTCACTGATTGGATAACCCCTTTCTGTACTGGACAAATTATTTTAAAAAAATCTTCTTACAAAGCATCTGGCTCATTTCACTAGCCTGAATGTTCCCTTATTTTCGAACGCTCCGTCTGAAGAGGAAGAGCACGTCGAACGCCAAGCCATTGTCCTTGTTGCATTCATCATCTGTATTTGTTCATGGCTGTTTCCTTTTGCTAATCACATGAACAGGACTGCGCATAAAATTTACAAACAGCCAGCATTCATCACCTCACACGCCTGGGATACGCACAAAAACAAAAGTCTGCACATGTGTCTTGAGTCCCATGTTGTTTTTTTGTAGGAACATTTTTACGACCAAAAGTAAAAAATAATTTAAGGGGGTTTTGTGAACGAGGCCCAACGTGTTCATGCAGGACAAAGCATTTTGTACTTGTACTTTAATTAAACTGGGCCCGAATGAAATGATTTACTACAGTCATAGAAGTGGATGAATATTAAATGAGTGGAAAGTGCCCATAGCTTCTGATAAGTGGCGGTTTGAATGCAAGAATGGAACACTGTGCCACGTTACGCATTAGCGCTTATTATTATCCAAACGCGCTCTCAGCATGAATTCCCCGTCCCTTTTCTTTATCGGGAGTGTTTGGTGCGGCGCCGCGTAGCCTAACAAGTGGACCAAACGTTTTGTCAGTGTTAAGTTCGCAGGATTCACAATAACCGGATATTAAATACACGTTTTATTTTGTTCCGTTCGTATGTCCGGAAAAGCTGTTAATGTAAGACTTGTTTCGATGGCTCGTTGCCAATGGAAAAATGTACATATGAATGAATATGGCTAAGGAAGTCCTGCCTGAGGTACAAACACGAGATTAACAGATTTAATTTTGTGTTTTAATAATGTGGCATTAGATTCGGATGTTGAAGGGACGCATGCCATTATTAGTGTACAGTATGATCTTGGATTAAGCTTGGGATCTTTCTGTTTTGTGCTTTAATCAAAGCTTTTCATTTCTGGTCTGTTGTCTTTGATTTGTGTTCAAATTTGGTACTTGTTAGGATCAACTGGGTGGCTCATTCTGTTAAAGCATTGTTCCAGTGTGTGGATGGGCCCAATAGTCTGGTATCTGTTAAGGCACTGTTCCAGTGTTTGGATGGGTCCCATGATCTGGGATGTGTTAAAACACTGTTCAAACAGCGATAAAGCAGTATCCCCTCCTCTCACTACTGATTGACAAAAGCAGGAAGTACTTGGAAATTTTCAGATAATCTAGCCAATCACTTTAAAAGCACTCTTCCACAGACTTCTGTTATAACTGATTATTATTATAATTATTTGTATTTTTAGGCATCTTTTGCCCATATTTGTTGTTATATTCCTTGTTTTATTGTGAATAGAGCTGTATTGACTAGCAAATGTCCCCTTGGTGGTAAATAACACACCACATCTCCTCTCCTAATCTGGGTCTTTTTTTATTCTGCAGCTGCCTAGGCGTGATTACAGCTGCTGGCTAAAATTAGGCTCATCACGAGCTAAATTTGGGGACGGTAGCAGCAACACAGAAGACCAGACAGAGCAGAACACTGCCAGCGTAACAAAGAAGGTATTCGAATGAATCTCTTCTCGCTGACACTGATCTTTGCTCCAACGGCTCTTAATCGAATGGTAATGGTCGTAATCCAGTGGTAATGATCTTACTCATTACCATTGGTCGTTACATCGGTTGTTACCCTTGGACGTCCAGCAGCAAATGTTTCAGAAAGACATGGGCCAGCAATGGTTTTATTTGAAATGTCATGTGTGTCTACCAGTTCTTGGACTTACCAGTTGGGTTATTCCAATAAACATGCCTGACGAAGGCAAGATTTTGTTATCGATCCCACCAAATACAAAAATATTATCTGAAGGTGTTTAAAAAAAAAGAATAAAAAAGAAAAAACACTGAAATATGTTACGTTGTTCCCAAATGGTTCATTAGTCTTGCAATTAGTACAGGGAGATTGCAGAGGCCTCCAGTGGTATAGCAAAGGTTAATGAAGACAAACCTCATTTGAATACAGGATAGCAGGCCTACACTGCTGTTTGAAATTCAGTAGTTCAACTCTCACATTGGAGTGTGTATTTATGAAACAGTGTTACTCTCTGTGTCCTGCATGAAATGACATAGGCCTACTGTTGATTCCCCGCGATCCAGATCGTCGGAGCAAAGCCCAGGGCCACTTTTTCGAGAGCCACCTGCACTTCCCGACCCTCTAGCCAGGGGACAGCGTGTCGGTCCTGGCTTCTCCGAGGGTCACAGCCCTGAGGTGGACACGGTGCTCTGCGAGAAGGGGCTCCCAGTGTCCAAAACCCTAAAATGCAACCCGGACAGCATTCGCGAAGCCCCGTGCGCGAACAGATGGAACAGGCAAAGTACATTAAGCACCAGGCATCATAAATCGATTAAAATGCGCTGTATGCCGAGATTAACAGATGGATTAGCTGTGATGCCTGTCCAGGGAACGGCAGGACAGATTAATACACTGAGAAGACGGTAGATATTCGAGCATGTAAGCACTTCAAAAAAAAAAAAAAAAGAAAATCCTCGATTTGACTTTGGGCTTCCTTGAATCCTTTATAATAGTTGCATAATATTTTTAATCTTTTTACACAACACAGAAACGGATGGCATAGTGGCGAGAGAAAAGGCTAATTTATTTTTCAGTTATCTACTGTATGTAGTCGTGTACCAACCGTCACAAATAGACGTAAGCTATTTTTTTCCATATGAGATTATATTTGAAAACCACCTTCACTAGCCAGATGGCAAGAGGTATTAGTGGGTACGTGGAGATCCGATTGAAAATGAAATTATCTGTACCACATTGCAATCCACACCCCCGGTCTGCTGAATAAATACGTGATGCCCGCCAGTTCTCCAGGGAGGTACAAATTTGGACACAAATCAAACGTGACATCAGTAACTACACCCATTTTGCATTCCGTATACGGTACATCATTCAACGCTCAGAATTTGTAATTACACCGTCTTCTCACAGTTAATTAGTTTATCAATTCTCACAGACTCCCTGCAGCATAGGTAATGAACATTTCACCATTCATTGAGTCGCCATCACTCCGAGAGAGGTATTTTATTGGAAAATTGTTAAATGCACTTAACTATAGTTGAAAGGAACGATCACGACGGGGCGCGTCTGAAGCGTGAAGCTGCACAGTGCATCTTTTGCTTCGCGTCAGTGCAGGCATTGCCTTTTCCCAGCTACGTTTGTTTCAGCTCATTTAACAGACTTAATTTGTGTATACAAAGGCTAAAATAAGTTTCGACAGCGAAGATAATTGGTAAACAGATTTATGTATTTAAACGTTAGGTCTATTTCACAAATAATGAACATTAATTTCCTGTAGGCTGACACGTGCCCAATGCACCAGCGTGGCTAAGGAATATTTGAGGTGTTTTCCAACATCGTGGTTTGCTGTTGGGTATCAGCACCCATTCACTCAAACTACTTCTGATTTCTTGCGAACTTGAAATTGCCGTGACAGAAGACACTATTTCCATGTCATGCAGTATAATAATAATAATAATAATAATAATAATAATAATAATAATAACCTAGACTGTTACATTTAACGAACAATAATATCCCTTGTAAATTCCCTTTGTTTCAAATGGCTTTCTTTTTATTCACTTAAAATAATGAAATGGAACTGAATATCATTCAATAAAACAAGTTCAATCATCTCAAAGATAACACTTTTAACCTGAAGGGACAAATTGCTCAAAAGTTTTGAACGAGCCTACAAGTACAACTAAGGCCAGTGTGAAATTTTACCGATGGGCAAAACGGGCATTTCCACCAGAAACCAAGCAGTAACACACCTGATTCTGCTAATCAATCAGTAGAGTCGTTGCTAAGCACCTTGATTAGTACAATCAGGTGTGTTACTGCTTGGTTGAAACAAACGCCGACACGAACACTAGCCCTTTCTGGATAAGTTTGGGGACCCCTGCTCTGAAAGCACCTAATCAAGAAAAATTAACAACTTTTTAAAATCCTGGTATTGCAATTGTGGTTGGAACGCAAACCAGCATACACAGGAGTCCCCATATGAGAGTTTGAGAGCCACTGGTGTAAACTATTAATCGGAAAAAGACCAGAAGCGCACTTCCAAACACTGCAACAGCACCAGGTCTGACGCCCTTCATGGCCGTTTTAAGGTGAGTACTTTGGATACGCTTCACTGCGGCAGCTACACGTGCTTTGTAGATGATTCTTTACTTGCTCCGGTCTCAGGTTGGGTAAAGTGGGAAGTTATAAATCAGAGCGCATTCTTGGCACTGAGCGTATTTTTCACGTCCCGGTTGTAAAGTCGTACACAACGAAGCCACATAAATAAACTCCCAGCGAAATAAAACGGCGAAAAACTAGTTCAGCAGCAGTTGAACTGTTGCCGTTGAACGGCGCTCACCGTGCGTAAAATCAAGTTATTCCCACCTGTTTCCAAGACGGGCTCGTGAGGCGCTCTGGGACCGTGCATTACGTTTATTTTTTAATATATTTTTAATATGTCGCCAAATACGCTTGGTAACTGCCGTTGTAAGTAAGCAGCGACGAGTAATACTTCTACTAATTGCTGCGCAAGCTCGTGGAGGCTCGCCAGCGCAGAAGCCAGGCTTCTTTTTCTCTCTGATTGTTCCGAGGATAATGAAAGCCCACACCTGCTTCTTCACAGAACGCGCGGCACACGTTTCCGTTAAAGTTCTGAGCCGCCTTAAGAGAGGATTCCAGGCCTGGAAACGGGCAGCCACAGTCACGGTGAATCCTAGCGCTGATGTAGGAGTAGTTCTCCCGTTGTAGCTCATAACGTATTTGGATACAGACAGGGTAAACTAATCCTAGATAAGCTGTCCTACTCCGAGACGCTTCAAGGCTACGGTGCCCCGGTGGAGTGAGGAGAGAACACGGGAGAGGAAAATAACTTAATTTTCCTGTAGGTGGGGGAGAAAGAAGCCACTTGGTACTAACCATCCTCTCAGAAGGATTCAAAACGGCGCTCCTTACTTACCTCAGCGGGAGACTGTAGGAGGGTCCGGAGAAGGAGGAGGAGGAGGTGGTGGTGGTGGTGCTGGTGGGGGCAGTTTCAGTCAGTCACTCCCCTGTTGGTTCATATTCCCTCGTTCCAAGCAGGCGCCCGAGCCTGAGGGCACCCCCGACCCAGAGCTAGCGGATCAGAGAAAGGCGGCGCTCACTCCTCAGCGCTCCGAAGAGTATCAGTGAGCGAGCGAGGGAGGGAGGGAGGAAACTGAGACTGCTCTCCAGAGAGAGAGAGGGAGAGAGAGAGTGATGGAGAGAGCAAAAGAGAGAGAAGCAGGCAGGCACAACCGTGCACGTGTGTGCGCAATCCTGCCGCTCTGTCCTACTCCTAAGTACACAGGAGCCAGCAGGTCAGTAGCCTCTCCGCTCATGAGCGCTGTTCCCCGTTCAGTAGCCACTCTGCTAATGTGCTCCGATCCCTGTACAGCAGTGCTGGCTGCTAATGGTGAATGATGAGTGTACACAGTGTTCTCAGTCCCCACACTTCTCCAAAAATCCTGAAATCTCCAGTTCAGTCCAGTGTTTTTTCCAGGACTTGAAGGCTGGATTATGTTGTACAGGGGGACAGCACGCTCTTATGAAAGTGACGTTGCCAGGTCTGTGACCGGTCGACTGTGACCCGAGGCGTCGTGCTGTCCTGTCATTTTCACGGGACACGTCCCAGTGCTTGCGGTGACAATTCTTGGGTCGCAAGTGCCACTCATGGGTTCATTTTTCGGGATAAGATGTGCATACTTCAGAATACACAAACAATGAGATGTCAAGGAATTTATCAGGGCTTATTCAGAGGTTTTAAAAGAGAAGAAAGCAGGCTTATAAATGCATACTTGTGAAGATCTTGGTGAAACGTAATGATGAATCAAGCAATAAAAAACAGATTGACTACTGCTGGAACATGACTGCATTGTGTTACAATACGCAACAGAAAAACATTTTAAACAAGTCGGCTAAATAAAACTGGGTGAATGCAGTTTATCCCAGCTAGGAGTTTTCTGGAACAACAAAAAAAAAACATGGAGACTTACAGTAAACTGTGGTGAAACTTGATTTAATCCCATTTGCTGTTTTTTTTTTTTTTTTTTTTCTTTTCTGTTGTTGTTTGAAATCTGGTTGTTTAATGGTGTGAATGCTTTTGCACGATGAGCAGGTTTTTAACTACAGTTTTTCCATTGTGGTCTGTGTTTGGCTTCAAGTGATAAAAAAAGAAATATGGAATATTTATTCAAGAAAATGGATTCTGAAACGTGAAGTACCCAAAGGACAATTTTTTGGAAAGACTGGAAGAGTGGAACATATGGCTTGGTCATTAATGTGATTTAACCGGAGCTGTAAAATATGACAGCGCTCCATGTGTAGGACTTATGGAATACCATACACTGTAAAGCCTAGATGCAGTTTTACTAAATGAATAGAGCCCTGCAAAATGAAGACATAACACAACTGAAAAAAATTACAGAAGAGTTTACAGACCGACCAGATGGTTTGGCTTATGAAATGGTTCAAGTCGAGTAGTTTCTTCAAACAATTTGAGTAAACTGAACTTTAATTTAAAAAAATATTTAACAGTGCACAGAAAGTGTTTGGAGTCAAAAAGCGTGTGTTTGTTTTCTATCCGCCATTTTCCCCTCTGAAAAAAAAGGCTGCAGAACGCAAATCCTGAAAAACTCGGTGGGGATGAAATGATGTGTGGTGTTAGCAGAGCCTCCGAGACTGAAATTTAATCATGGACATGATTCTCCCTCTTCATCTCTCTCTCTCTCTCTCTCGCCGTCTCCCTCTCTCTCTCGCTGTCTCTCTCTCTCTCTCTCTCTCAGAAGGGCTGAACGCCATCCGGCCTCAGGCGTAGCCTTTAGCGTTTATGGCTAATGGGAGCCGGCCCCCTCACAGATAATGCTAATCGGTGCTACTCAACGGGCAGCTCCTGGCTCTTCGGTCACGGAGAACATGTTAAACGCATCCGCAATTATGACTGTGGTCAGGTCCACATCTGCGCAGTGTCCAAACGGTGACAGAACGCCAAGTAATGGCTGTGCTTATTCCTCCCATGTTCAACCTGTGCAATAATGATACGGATATATCCCACAGTGTATCTGCTAATGCTCCAGATGTTGTTGTTGTTGCTGTTGATGAGGAAAGCGGAGCGGTTCCTGTTTTGGAGGTAGGCTGTAGCTTTGCCTCCAGTCTAGAAGAGGCCTTCCATATGAAGGTACTGAAGTATCAGCCTCTGGTGTCAGCCCTTGAACATCTTGGCTATAGGTGTAGATTTGTAGTACGTATATTTGGTAGCCTAGGCAATGTCCACAGATTAGTGGCGAGGGGTCTGCAATTGGCTGGAATGTCAAAATCGCTTGAAAGAAAATGACAAAATCACATCTCAAAAGCAGAAGGGTGCTACGAAAATTAAGCAGTTAAAGGATCGCTCATTGTTAGTGGCTCAACCATTTGAGAAATGTTAACACCATCCTTTCTGAAGACAAACACAGGTCACACACACGCATGCACACGCGCACGCACACATGCTATTGCTGGTAAATACTTTTCTGTTTGGAGTTATTACTTTTCTGATTTTCTGCAGACAATATTTTTCTTTGCTTGCTTTTCCTTTGTCGGTGAAATGGAAGAGAGATTTTGAGGCACTGAGGTTTACTGTCATTCTGCAAGATTGTGTGTGTGCGCGCGTGTGTTTGTGTGTGTGAGAGCGAGAGGGAGAGTGTTTGTGTGAGTGTGTCTACATGTGTATGTTCTGTGTGTGCGAGTGCATATGTGCATGCGCGTGTGTGAGTGTGTGTGTTTGCTTGCGCATGTATATGTCTATGTGTCAGCACTGTGTTTGTCTCTAGAAAGGACGTAGTTAATATTACAGTGTGTGATCCTCGCAGAGCCCGAATGGGGAACATGACTGGCCTGTGCGGTGCTGTATTTAAGTGGAAATATGCCATTTTCCCGTCAACTTTGCGCATCTGTGAAACAAGTCATTTTTGCGCACCGATGATGACATTTTTAATTAGGCTTTCTTATGGAAACTTAAAATGGTGAGCTTAGCCCGCTTGCTAAAAATGATTTCATGCTTCTCGGTATTTGAGGTAGACGCACAGCAGCTGCGAGAGAGCTAGGCAGTTATCTCAATAAAAAATACCTGCTTTCCCCCCCAGGTGCAGCTGTCAGGTGCTTGATTTATGTCTTTGGCCTTTTGACCTTGCGTCTGATTGGTCAGACGCCAGAGAGGGATAACGTAAGGAGAGTACTGTGTTGATTTCAGCCGGTTTTGCACTCCAGCCAGCAGTCAAGGCCTTATCTTGCCGGGGGTGGGATATCGTCCTTAGCGACCACTCTCATTGGACGCGTTCTGAGCTTGGCGACCGCGCGCGGGATCGATCTCGTCTCATTTTAAGAAAACCGAACACCTCGCGCGGCGGTCTGATTTCCGGAGAGATCCGTGACGCCGGGACCTCTGCCAGTTCGGATCCTGAGTTTGGAGCCCTTGTCGGTTTTGCCTCCTGGTCTCGCTTCCGGCGAGAAATTCGAGAGCTGTAGCACAGCTATTCCTGAGCATTCTGCACGGTTTGCTGTATTTATTTGCGCTAAATTGCTCAGTTGTTTTAAAGTACAAAACATACAGTGGTTGAGCCATAAAATAAAAAAATACCAAAAAAAGGAGAAAGAAGCAAACTTCTCCTTTTTCTCTCACGTTGCATCGCGGTTGCTCCTGACTGACTTTCAACCAGCAAGCGTCCACGGCCAATAGGCAGTCTGTGTTTACTGATGATTCTGCGCATAGTAATTAACGTGTGGTGTTTCCCTTTGCTCATACGAACATAACTCGGCAACAAACAATGCAATCCAGTCATGCATGGGTTTACCTGATGCCCAGGTATATATATACAGGGATGTATTGCTTCAAGAGGTTAATTGAACTTTTTTTTCCAGTCTTTGTGCGTTCAGTCTACCCACTGTGGTTGTGCTTTGAGCAGAGCAAACGTCAAAATGAATATGACTTTGGCTACTAAAAGGAACTAAAATAATTTTTAATCTACTGTTTAGAAGATTAAATTTATTTTTGATAGTTTCAAATAAGACCGTTTATGAGATTAAATTCCAACAAAGCCCAACTCCTCAAATTCTGAAGTGCACATTTTTCTTAGTTGCAACTGCCTCAGCTAAAGAAACAGAACCTGTCATTCTTTCTGAATGTTTTAAATCTTTCTTTTTTTAAAGATACATTTAAAAAAAAAAAAAAAAAAGGAAACGACAACTGTTGGAGAAGAGCCGATCTCTGTGGTACTGTTGTCAGACTGCTCGTTTTCCAGCCCTGGTTTGGCGAGAAGGGTGGCTGTTTCCATGGAGACCATGCTGCCGTCGACTTCCGTGAGCTGAAAGAGCACAAGTTGAAAAGAACTGCATCGCATTCTCGAATGAGTGATTAAATGAACAGGTTATTACCCTCGTTGGCTTTCATACCAAAGTAAACTCATTGTGAAACATTTCTCTCTCTCTCTCTAAAGCAAAAGCAGTGAAAAGGTTTGGCTAGACCGTCATTCTTCAGTTGAAGTTCAATTTTGCAAAGGCCTAACTGCCTATTACACATGGTACAGTCCTGAGGCATCGAACATTAGGATAATTTCAAACGCCATTTCAAAATTCTGCTCAACGTGAATAACAAAAACAAATGATTAGATCTTCTGTGGCTGTAGTCAAAAATGTGGAATTCACGCTGAGTATCTGTCACTGGGTGTGCTTTCATGAGTACACCAGTGCCATTTCTAACGCGCGCCAAAGATGAAGCACATTTTCCCAGCACCCATCTCTAACTAGGGTGTGGTCAGTCGTTTCATTATTTGTCTTCACTACAGTTGAATTCAAACGGTCCCCCACCCACAAACCTGTTTCAAAAAGTTTATCTATTAGCTAAAGTTTATTGAAGTAATTTTTGAAGACGTCTGATTAAACTGATTGCAAAGTAGCAGTCGAACTGGCCCCTTGAAGCTATTTTTGGGAGGAGTGGATGCCCACACTGTCGCTACGCGAGCATTCAGCACTTCACGCTAATTACAGAATGAATTGCCACATGAATCGGGTGCCCCCGGGTTCAGGGGATAAATGGCTCTTCTCATTAACCCATCCTTAAGCTCTTCCGTTTTTTGGAAGAGGAGGCGCCGGTCGAGACCGTTGCGAGCGAGACGGGTCGTTCATCACAGTCCCAGCGAATCGCGAGTGTCCCCGTCGTTCGATCGCCCTCGATGAGGCTACGGTTAATTGGGCATTCGCGTGGCAGAGTTTCTGCAAGCTCACCGAAGCGGCAGGTGTGTTGACAGGTAAACTCTGTAATTGGTAGTTTTTTTTTTTTTTTTTTTTAATGGCAGGGGGGCTTGAGTTTCGGTCCAGGTTTCCGCCACCCCTCAGCCGGACAGCGCGCCAGTCGACGCCGGCGCGGACCCCAAGTCCCGTTTTGCGTTTGTGGGGGGGGGTCGTATCGGGGGCCCAGAATCCACGGCATCTCTCACGGTCGCTCTCGCGCTCTTATCTGGCGATTTCGCGTCACACAGAACCCCCGCCCCCGCCCCAGCTGCTGTTGGAAAGGGTTAATTGGGTGAATAGCAAAGGTGAACAGGTGAAGAGCAAGGGGCGAATAGCAAGAGGTAAATTAGCGAATAGCAAGAGGTAACTTGGGCAAATAGCAAGAGGTAACTTGGGCAAATAGCAAGAGGTAAATTGGCGAATAGAATGCTGGGATGTGGTATCCGGAGAGCCCTCTTGCATCGCAGAGACAGATGGGCCGGAGTCACTTGGAAGCCTGGATCTCGGCCCCTCTGTCACTCCGCCGTAGCCGCGGTTTACCGAAGCAGCCGAGCCGACCGAGTGAGAAAACGAAACGCTTTCCCGCCGTTTAGCGGGCGAGATGGGGAAACGCTCCAGAGGCATCGACCGCCGCGCGCGGCGCAAAGGCTAATTCCCGCCATCGATCACGATCGCCGCGATTGAATTTGAAATCGGAACTGATCAGCGCGAGCACTTATCTTTGTTTGGACTGGCGCTCGTCTCCCGGGAGAGAGCGAGGACGCGGGCAAACAAGGATTCAAGCAGACGGTCCATTACTCATCTGGAAAACAAATCCTTCCCTCTGCAGAGGACAGTTATTCATTAGAATTTTTTTTTTTTGCTTGTTACCTGATCTACTTTTGGCCACGTGTAATTTAGAACATCTTCAAAAACAGCAGTACACTGCAAAAAAACTAAATAGTCAATATTAAGTATTTCAGTTTTATGTTTAGACTTAAATTATTATTTATATTTCTTTTTTTCTAAATACTTATCCAACAACCTTTTCGAATTACACGTTAGTAAAAAAAAAATCCTTGCGCAGGTGCGCGAGAGGAAAAATTTTCACTTGTCAAACGTTGCCAAAGGTTGCCCGCGGAATAGCAGGAAACGCAAAAAAAAGAGGGGAGGGAGGAGCGAAAGGAAAGAAAAAGGGAAGATACGGGGGACATAAAGGTCAGAGCTGTGCTCAGACAGTGAGGCATTGTGCTCTGGTATAATAAGAAAAGTCAAAGATGTTGTTCTCTTTCTGCTGAAGGATGGTACAGAGACCCCCCCCACTCCCACCCCCTACCCCCCCCCCCCCTTCCCGCCCGAGCAGCTAAATGCCACGTCCGCCTCCGGCGGGGTAGCGCCGATAGCGGGAACGACGGCTCCACAATAGCGCTGACAGGCAGCGCCTCTCCCTTTAATAATAGGCCCCCGTCCTTCCCCCCCGAGCCGGGCGACGGGCGCACAATGACCCCGGCCCGACTAGCCCAATCCGTAAAAAGGCTCCTGCGGCGGCAGATAGCCGGGAGGGACGGGCGGCGGGCGGCGGGCCGGGCCCGAATCGCTCCGTACGAAACGATAGGCTCGACCGGTAAACTCTGACGCGCGGAGTCGCCACCGTCACTCAAACTCACCCTCTTCAAACGCATGGTGGTATCTACGGTGCCAGTGAGCAAACCCCGAATATAGACGTCTTGAGGGGTGAAAAGCTTGGTTGAAAACGGCTGCTGTATCGGGCTCCAGCTGGGGTCCAAAAAACCCCCGTTATCTTTTCCGTGTCAGTCCTTATCTTTCACACGTCAGCACGATGACGTTGACACGAACACAAGCGGTCGAGCTGAACACTGACCCAGCCGAGAGACCTTTTTATTATTATTTGTTTGAATGGTTGAAAGTGTTTTGCTTTTTCTTTGACAATACGCAGAAGGTTTAACCTTATTTGAAAGTGTCAGAATTTGAAGAAAGAAACCGTCAAAAGGTTTCACCTAAACAAAAAAAGCCCTGTGATTTTCCACGGGAGATGCTCCCCCCCCCCACCCTCATCCTTAGGTCTTCATTCTTTTTGACATTTGAACTCCATTGATATTGTCCCTGTGAAGCAGAAGTCAGCAACTGGCTTGATCTCCCTGTGTGTGCTGGGACATGTAGTTTTTCAGCGTTCATTGCCAATTCTGGTGCCCTTGAGTTAGAAAGAGGTTCCACTAGTGTAACAATGTCCGTTTGCCACATCTAAGATGTTCAAAGCAGCTTCATTACACAGTATTATTACATCTATTCACTAGGCAGATATTTTTGCTCATTAGGGAAAATAACAAAGGAGAACTACAGTACAGGAACCACAAGTGATGACAGCAACACTGGAGATACTAAGCATGAAGTTGACAGAATTTGGCCACTCCAAAAGGTAGAGAAATCAACCGCATGAACACCTGACAGTGTTCTTAGTACTAATGAGCATTAAAATAAAAGATGAGGGAGACAAAGGCACAGATGAAATTGTCTTCAAAGACAGGAAGGAAGGTTTGAAAAAAGTCAAATAAAAAATGATGAGAGTACCTTGTGTGTAGAGGCTGGCAGCAAGGCCATACACACAGGGTCATCTGTCGCCTGCTGCTCCCCTTCTTTGACTGTACGTTCGCAATGTTTGCACACGGGCGCCTGGACAATGCGCCAGGGTTTGTGTAGCTCACTCCGGCCCGGTGAACGATAGCGCTGACTAATTTAAGCACTCCGAATAACTGGTAATCACAAATGTAGATAATAGCTGATAGGCAGATGTATTTATTGAACTCTGTAAGGTAATCAGCATTTGACCCATCTTAGTTACTTGGGTGGGTAAGTAAAAAGTGTTTCTCAAAGATGTGCCGGTTTCTGTTTTTCTTGGTAGTATTTAAAGTTCATAAAGTTGATTTAATGGTCAACCTTTAACTCGTTGTTTATGCTATAGCGCCATCCTGTGGTATAAAGTTGAAGTAGGTCTGCACAAGTGAAACTTCAGAGGCTGGTCAGGAATTGCGGTTCATAAGAAAATTCCATCATTTTATAAACAAACAAATCTTTAAATGGAACTATGTGGAATATTTTTTTTGTCACGTATAAATAATTTTCATATGCAATTTATACTTTTATAGGTGAAAACGTCAGCCAACACATCCCACACAAGTCATTGTCTCAGGGTAGTAAAAAGGTTGGAGTGTCAGAGAATTTTTTTTGTTTGAAAAATGTGAACAAATTTTATTTGTTCCATATCATTTATTTGACTGAAAATGAATCTAATTTATCAGTGAAGACATTAGCACGTGCTGCGCTGCTTGCTGTTGGCCTCACTCATGGGAACACGTAGAGAACTTGACGGCAACCTTCGCGATACCGGTCAAACCTGATTGTAGTCGTTAGGTTGAACAGCGAACGCAAACAAACCCTGGGTGGGCGGAGCCTCCTTCGTAGTATCCGCCCGCTCTGCCCTACGATCGGAAACATTGGACCAGGAAAACGTCCTTTCAGAGTTATACAAAATAAAACTAAAGGCAAAGGTTCCGTTTCGGAAATGCCCACTTAAGTAGGCTGCATATCAACTTGATATGAAGGAACAAAGTCACAAGTTAATAGGTACTTCCAGTAAAGTGATTTATTTAAAATGAATTTAAACATTCAAATAAAAATTAGTTACTTGTGTGCCGACTTGATTTTACAATAAAATAATGTACTGCAAGTACAACGGTATTGTTTTTTCTCCATTGCACCAGCAAATAAAACCATTTTTAAAATTTCTCCCTATTTCCAGTACCAACCAATTACCAATAAAGATAAGAGCACAGAAACATTTTTTGATTGATTTGTAAAATATTACAGAAAACAAGATCTGCTATCACAGTAAAACTCCAACATACTCACTCAGTGTTCAGTAGTGTACATAAGCAAACAAGGGTCTTTGTTCAGGCAGTTTAGTATAATGAACAGAACGGACCGGTCAGAGCCTAAGTCTTGCTTTTGTTTAAAGGTATCGTCAACAGCTATGAAAAGACCGGTTTCCCTCAAACTGCCTTTATCCGACTAACAATTATTTGTCCATCTAGCCAACGGCAATATACTGGAAGTCATAGAACTCCATTGTTGTTCAATAAAGTATTAAAACAAGTCAAAGACGCATACTGCTGCTTTGGTCTGCATAATTCACCATTGCAAAGAACCTGAACTGAACCACTGAAAATTTACTGAACCACCTTATAAAGTGAGAACGATAGCTTTTTCGATATATATGGAGAGTAGTTCCGTGCAGCAGCAAAATAGTGAAATAGTCCCCACCGAAATTAAAAATTTGCTCCGTTTTGTATAAAATTTGGTAAACTACACTGGCCATGTTTTTTTCGTGATTATAGGTTGCATTTTCTGAAAATGAAAATACGCCTTTCTGAACTGTATTTAATGACTTCAGTGTACTGCAACAACAAATGGCTTTCCTGGTTGAATGCTTAAATGGGGAAGGAAGATGTCAAAAAGTACTGAGAGTTGGACAGAAACATTTTTGGTTTTGGTGTTTTCATAGGATTTGTTGACGATACTGAAAGCAAATAAATTACCAGTGTTATCCTTTAAGACGAAGTCTCATTTTGACAAACAGCCGTCATGGTGGTGAATGTCTCGAATACACACACACACACACACACACAGACAAGCAAAAGACGTAATCAGACTGGACATCTTCACATGAACTGACTCTGTTCCCTGCTGTCAGGGCTAACGGAGTCTACAGACAAGGGGCGAACAGTCTGAAGAGTCTGTTGGCCTGCGGTCTAAATTGTCAAGAGATCTACATTCAACTAAAATACTTTCAGAATAAAACAAGGTGCAGTTTTGCAAACGGTCATTTATGTGTGCATTCCTTCAGTGAGAATGAGCCCCAAGGGAAATGGAAGATACTGCACCAAAATATACTCCGGTTGTACTGCAGCACTTATAAAGATCTTCAGTTTCCGATATTGTAGTACATTTTTCTACATGCACCGCTGTGAAATAATATTTTTAAAACATTGCACATCTATTTAAATGTATACGTGTATGTATACTTGTGTGTCTGTGTAATACACAGTGTGTGTGTGTAGGTGTGTAGGTGTGTAGGTGTGTAGGTGTGTAGGTGTGTGTGTAGGTGTGTGTGTGTGGTATATTCCATTTCCGTAAGAGAGCCCTGTGTGAGCACACCCCCACGGCCCAAAGGAGATGTGATGAGCCTTCAGCCTTTAGCAGAGGGGCGTCAGGAGTCCTCAGAACTGATCCCTGCAGATCCTGTCCTGCGCCATCTTGGACCTGGCCTTCTCTATCAGCAGCAGGATGTGCTCGGCGAACTCGCGCACCGCCCCCCGCCCCGCCGGGCTGCGGCAGGTGTACTTGGTGGCGTTGAGCGCCACCACGGGGGCGTCCGGGGGCACCCCGCTCATCCCCGCCCGCTTCAGACACTCCACGTCCGCCTCGTCGTTGCCTAGGAGACGAGACCAGGGGGGGGGGGGGAAAGAGAGAGAGAGGTTCTGGCGGTTACACGAAGCTCTCGAGCCTTTGGCCCCGTAGTCGAGGGCAACCAGAATTCCTGATAAAATTGGGATGGTCATAATAAGCACGTTGTATTCGGTTTATATTTGAACGAATAGTGAGGTGTAACTAACACGACCATTACTTTTTAACCAAACAGCGCTATAACTTTCAGTGGGCTGCCAAATCCTGAAAAAACCTTTTCAGTGATGACCCAAAGACATCGATAAATGCTTTTTGCAACTCAAACTGATGTCATTTTCATTAAAAATTCATTGACAATTATCTGCTAAACTGCTGACACAATACAACACAATAGCCATGTTATTAATTTACAAAAAGCTAAATGAAAGGACAAAGACAGCAGGCAATTGATCACAGAAAGCGTAATCGAATTAACAGAATTTAAGATTATTATCGATTAATTAATGTGTAATGACTGGGTGAAGAGTTCAAAGGAATGGCATTTTTGCTGGAAATCCATAAAGGCCCAAATAGAGATCTCCCACAACCCGATTTGGGTCGCGGCCCACAGCCGTAGCCGCCCCTGCATGGGGGGGACGCCAGGCCGGCGCTCACCCAGGTAGGCCACCTCCTTCCATTTCAGCTTCTTGCGCTTCATGTGCTTCTCCGCCTCGGCGAGCTTCATCAGCTTGCAGCCCGTCCGCTGGAACAGCCTCTTCGCCAGGCCGGAGGACACGGGGGTCTCACTGGAAGAGATGAGGATCACCTGGGGGTGGAGGGAGGCGGGGGGGAGGTCAAAGGTCACACGTCTTCTAATGCAGAGCTGTGGGCTTCGAACTCGAAGCTGGCCCACTGCCATTGCATCCTTAGAAAGGTCTTCACTCCAAATTGCTTCGCTAAGCATATCTGTAACCTTGTAAAATACAGAGCCGTACACGTGGACGTAAAACACATGTAAAAAAACAGAAGGCGGCACACGAAGGTTCCTCCAATGCAGTTTTTTTATCACCAACATTACTGTGTGTGCGCAGCCTCTCGTCTTTACGTGATCTGCACCTCGCCAAACAAGGTGTGCGTTTTCTTTTTCTTTTTCACTTGCGTACACACGGGTTAGAAACATGTTAAACACCAAAGCTGTCGCTCAGGGTTTCCTGTTGACCCTTCAAAGTACAAGATCACAAATATGTGATTAGAATGTTCCCGGCTGAACATTCTAATGCTGATGTCACAATCACCGCTGGCAATTTAAAGCGACGGCGTTCTAGAACACTGGCTGTAATACTGAAAATGTTTTTTCTCCAAAACCGACTCTTCAAAAAGCAGATAGTTAACTTCCCGCAATCTTACATTCACCCCCTCCCTCTGCAGCATCCGGATGCCCGTCTCGTCCCGGGTGTTGACGGAGACCATCTCCTCCCCGCTGGCCGAAATGTACACCTGCCCGTCCGTCAGGCAGCCCGACACGCTGCACAGCAGGAGCTTGATGGCCTCCAGCTTCTCCATGCCGAAGTAGCCGTACCTGCGGGACGAAACGGCAGAGCCAAACAGTCAGGTAAGCCACGGCCCGCCCCTTTGCTTCTCACAAGGGCAGACTGCAAACCTTGAACACAATACGAACACAAGTTTCGTGCGCGTCTGTGTTTGTCTGTCTGTGTGGGCGTGGGCGTGGGCGTGTTTGTTCATCTACGTAGTTTCATAGTAGTCATAAAATGCTGTTAATCTAGGGGCGTTTTCAGTCAAACCGAAAGCAAACCCGGTTATCTGAGAGGGCTAAAGCTCTAATCAGAATTTCAGTTTTTCAATGCCATTTTCAGGGTAAATATGCCATTTTCTCAATATGTAGTGTCTACAAAGGCATATTTTCAATCATTGAGACCATTGAGCGTAATGTAGCTAGTGTTCATTAGAAAGCTGAGCAGTATCTGTAAACTTAAATAGCAGGATGTGAGAGCAGGTACACGCCAGTGAGTCAGCAAGAAAAATATGCATTCTGCTCACAGATTTTTTTTTCATGACTTTTGAAGGACAACTGAATATCTGACCAGGATGAAATGATTTTGCACACTTGAGGGGCCGTGAGCATTTGGGCTACCTGAGGACCCTCTGCTCTGCGACGGGCCAGTCGATGTCCACGTCGATGTCCACGCTGTACTCTGGGAGCATTTCATAGTAGGCCATCTTTCCACCCTGCAGAAAAGGCACAACAGGTATTACAAACCCACCCGGAAAAGGGGAGTTTAATCACATTAAACCCCCCAAAAACAGGGAGCTTAATCACATGAAGCCCTCAAAAAAAGGGGAGTTTAATCACAAAGACTGTGTTTGACCACAAGCTGCACTGACAACAAAGCGATAGCAACAGATAAGGCGTAGCGCAGGCCGCCAGCGCTATCTGAGCGGCCTTCCGCGCGGCCCGCGTTGTGGCCCACATTAGCTCACGGTCACGCCGCACTTTGCCAAACAGAGCCGCGCCGCTGCGGACACGGCCGTCTGGCAGGCGGCCGACGTGACGCCCGAGTACGCAGGGCTCTCGCACGTTTACCGACGGATGCACCGAAGGAAAACGCAAACGCGATAACTACGCGACGACAGCAAACGCCATCAACATGTCCAGCATCAACTGGGCAGACAGAGCAGTCTCGTTCCATTTGCACTCTAATCTTATTTACTTAACCCGCAGTCTCAAGCTGCTTATTTATATTCCACATATAACCTGATGTACCGTGCCCTGATTCGTGTATCTTTGCTGCTATTAGTTTGTCTTATAAATTGCTATACTATAAAGTCATATTAGTAGTTATCCTTGTGAAGGGAGTGTACACAAAGTACTGACAAAGGGGGTTTATGATTTTGATACAATTTGAGGTAACAAAAAAAAAAAAGATGTATATACATATTACTGGTAAAACAAAATCATTTTCTCGGAGCTGTATTAGTATAAAGCCATGTAATTTCCTAATTTATTGAGCACAGTGTAGCTTATTATCTGTATTGTTTTATACTGTCCTG
This sequence comes from Anguilla rostrata, assembly GCF_018555375.3. Lineage (NCBI taxonomy): Eukaryota > Metazoa > Chordata > Actinopteri > Anguilliformes > Anguillidae > Anguilla > Anguilla rostrata. The sequence continues at coordinate 6,854,193 of NC_057951.1, read as the reverse complement.
TTTGCTTCTCTACTGGCTGTGAATAATTCTGGAGGGCACCATAAAGGTGTAATAATGAAATATCAAGCGCAAGGTAAGAGAGCGAGACTCTCGGCACGGCGTTTGTCGTCTGTTCACTCGGTAATCGGGCTGTAACCGAGCGGCCAAAGCCGGTCCGCGTTTCTAAAGCTCTTTACTAGCACCACTGAAACCGAAAGCAATGGAATTCCAGAACAGTTTCTTTTTCTTCTAAACATTCCAAAAGAAACCTACTCTTCAAAGGTTGAAATTGACCAGCAGGGTTCCTGTAACGGTCAGAAGAGCTGGCGTTATTAGATGGGGGGGGGGGGGGGGGGGGGGCGGGGGTCTGTGGGCCGTACCTGAAGCATGCCATTCTCTATCAGGTGACGGGCGGAGAAGTAGAAGGAGCCGTTCTCCACCAGCTCCCCGTCCCAGTCCTGTCGCCGCGGCCGCTTGGCCGGGTTCAGGTTCTCGGGCTCCGTGCAGGCGCACCCTGTTGGGGAGCAAGCACGCCGTAGGTCCTGAGCAGGGAGTCTTGGGGGCCCGTGGCCCCCCCCCCCGATCAGCACCACGGGGCCAGTGAATGCGTTATTCAAGGCATGTATTCATAAATCACCAGAGAACGGGACACAGGGGTCTCGAACTCCAGTCCTGACCGAGCGCCACAGGCGACCGCTAGCTAATAACCTGCGTTCAGTGTTTCACGGTTACGGTTGAGACGGGGTTGAGAGTCTGACCTCCTGTCTTGACCTCTCGCCAGCGGAAGTGGTGCCTGCGGACCACGGAGAAGACTGACTCGTAGCCGTTCTTGGTAATGCACTCCAGCGCCTCCTTCAGGTGGTAGGGGTGCAGGCAGGGGGACGTGGCCTGGATGTTGCAGATGATGTCCACCTCTGCAATAACAACACAGACTTTCGCTGTCACACCGTTACGAGCGCTTGGGTTCAAAGTTTTTACGTGTAACCAAGGGGCTGCTGGGTGGCACATCCTGCTAAGGTGCTGTTCTAGCATGCTGATGGCCCCCGCGGTCCAGGATCAAAGACAGACCGCGCCAGAGCCGACTGCGGCCGGCAGCCCCGCGGGGAAACGCGTGATTGGCTCCAGAGTCACCTGGAGATGGGAGGGGCCGGGATGGCAGCCATTTCTAATTCACCCTCTATTTCAAAGATTCTATTTAAAAATTGTTCTTGCCACCTCATATCCTTTGAGTAAAAACAGCAAATTTGAAACATTTTAATCTGTACTTTAAACACACTGTATGAAAAGCACTGTGAAAGTAAAGTTATTATTATTATCATCACGACCCCCACTAGTCAATCAGGCACAAGTCCCTTGTTAAACTGCATGCGAACCGTCTTCTACCAACTCGACAGTATGTTGTAGATCACTGGTAACCAACCCTGCTCCTGTAGGTTTTCATTCCAGCCCTGACAAAGCGCGTAAATTACAGAGTCAGGTGTGCCAAATTTAGACTGAAAAGAAAACCTACAGGATGTTGAGGAACAGGGTTGGTTATCACCGCTGTAGACAGCTGAGGAGTGTCCGGTTCGACAGGACTTTGGACGAGTCTGGCAAGCTCTCGGGATGGGTGGAGGGCCAGGCCACGCGGGCCCCGAGGCGGGTGTGTGAGAGAACACGCTCGCTCCGGCGCGAGGGTGCGGCTGGCCGCCAGCTCAGCTCCCACGTCACACACACACGTCGCATGTTTATCTTTCTAAGGGCCCGAAGGAAACGTTTGTAACACAAACCCACACGCGCCCCGGCCCTCCAGGACCGGAGTCGCTGAGGGAGCGCTCGGACACGTGACCTTACCGGGGTTGAGGCATACAAACTCCTGGATGGTTTCCAGGGAGCTGGTGGAGTCTTTGGAGACCTCCGGGCTTCGGCGGTGGACCTTGGCGCCCCACGCCTTTGCCACTTTCTCAATTTCCTTGTGATCCGTGGAGACCCAGACACTGGCAGAGAGACAAAAAAGAAAAACCCCAGTGGCGATTCACCAACACCGCTTTAAAGCCGGTGCAGTTAGGCGCCACTGTCTGCAGCTAGCGCGGGCAACACCGCCCGCCCGGTCTTCACGCGTGCCAACGTTCGCACACATGCCACATTAACTACTGAGCAGCCACAACGACTTCCTGCAGCTGCCTCCACTCCAATAAAATCTTTCATGCCGGCATGCCAGTCTGTGAATGGTACTGCCCCATCGCTATCTTCGGACTCCAGCCAGACCCCATTAGCGGCCTCCTGCCAGCTGGCTGTCCCATCCCTTCCCGAGCACCTAGTAGCTTTTCTCTACCCTCATCCCCCGGTGGTGGAAGGACCACCCAGTCAGTCAGGAAGGCAGATTCAGTGGCTGAACGCACCTTTTCCTGCACCTCAAAGTTTCTATTGAATTACAAAAGAACAAATAACCCCGTCTCTGCATTTATTTAGTAGATCTTCAGGTATGGACTTTGACGTTGGAACTTGCATGATTGTAACTCACTTCAAGTTGCTTTTTTTTTTTAAAGCGTCTGCTAAATGACGAAACCGTCAATTGTTATTGTAATGCGTTTTGCGCCATGAACGCGGCCCCGATTCCGAGTTATTAGTCACAACTGAAACCACATCAAGGAAGGGTGTTGTAAATAAGCAGAATAGACGTGAAATGGAATGTGAAATATGTCAAGCACGAATAAGTTATTGTACAAGTTATTTTGAAACAGCCTTTGGAATGTCCGTCCTCTGGTAAGCAGGCTACGAGAAGAGGCGGTGCAACCAGCTAAGCATGAATTTCTTTCTGGATTCCTTAAACAACTATTCTGTGATCAATTTGCATTCTACTGCATGATCACAAAGAATTGCGAGTATGTTGGGCTAAGGCAGTTTCATACCAATATGATATATTTAGCCTATTGCGCACACAATCCATTATGTAATCGTTTACCGTACACGTATGACATTATTTGTCTTTTACTTTAGTGCCAGTGAGGCACTTTTGGACGCATATTTTGTACAAGAGGTGCTATACAAGTAGCTGTCATGACTACTTATTGTTACAATTATTATTATTTATTAGCCTATTATTATTATCCTCATCATCTCCGAACGTTATCTCGCTTTAAAGTTAGCCAATCAAAACGTTAGCCGCAGTCAAATATTGGACGTCGATTTGATCGGCTTTGGCCATTAGCAGGTAGTTAATAGCTTGGCGACAGCATATAAGAACTGACCTGTCAAATACTTTGGAGTCAATTGCAGCTCTCAGCACCCAGCCTACGAGCGGGCATCCGGCGAGCAATTTGATGTTCTTTAGAGGGATCCCCTTGCTGCCTCCCCTCGCCAGAATCAGGGCGGCGATGTGCCGTTTCTCGCCCTTCTCGCGAAGCCGCCTCTTGGCCATCGGTAAATCTTGGACGTCTTCTACGCCAGAAAAGGGGCGCTTCTTCTGATCCCCACAGGCACTCATGTTTGTGTGGACGTGGACCTCGTGTTAAATTCCAGTATGTTCTGGTGCATTCATTCGCGTGCTCAGGACTAGGTACAACACTTGTTTCCGACTTAAACGGGATGTGCACTAATCTATTCGGTGGTATTTCTTGATACTTCGTAGTTGTCAGAATTAAAGAGCCACAGGTCAGGCACAATATTCATAGCTTGGGAAACAGGAAGTACAACGCTCAGAGGCAGATATTAGGACCTCCCCACTTACGTCATCACGTCTACCGTAAGAACAGTGAAATACGCGCATCTCTGATTTCCGGCATGGGAAAACAATGCCTCTGGCTATTCGAAACAATTTTTTTTTGTTTTGGCAAGCACCAGCACCATGCAAATAAAGCTGTTATTCAGAGGAAGTAGCATTCTGGTTTGAATGAGAGTCAACGTGATTAACCCCAAACATCTCGCAAGTAAAACCGATCTTTTGCATACTTGACTGGTAATTCATAGGTGGTCAAGGAAGTAGGCTATTGGAACAAGAATATGAATATGACAAAACAGGTTCTAACAAGACCAACTTAAAACCTAGTATATGACTGGACCGAACCGGCCAATGTCACAGACGTGCGCGGTGTAACTTTATCACTCACTCAGTCAGTCAGTCAGTCACAGACATTTGTCTGTGACTGACTGACTGAAGAAGTAGGCCTACATTGTAAAACACCAGGCTGGCCAGTGGAGGATGGGCTCCCCGTCTACAGCCGGGTTCCTTTCGAGGTTTCTTCCCATTGGGTAGTTTTTTCTCACCACCGTTTGAGGGTTTTCTTCCTAATGGGAGTTTTTTTTACATGTACTTTCTATTTAGGGGTTCTGGCCTGGTGTTTGCTTTGTTTTCTCTGTTTCTTGCCTTACTACTCGCGTCTTTGTGACAGTTCTCTGTAAAAAAAAAAAAAAAAAAAAAACGCAATACAGATAAAATAAATTGAATTAAAACAAGCAAGGGAATTAAATATATCCTGTCAATTCAGTATAACGTTAAATTAACAAGTAACTGCATGTGATTTGCGACCGGCTATCAGTGTGTATGTGTATATACAGTATATAGCTACTATACAACTGATGATCACAACCAGGAGTCATTTTTTTTATTCATGCGTTCACTCTCACTGTCTCCGTTCTCCGTTGTGAATGCACAAATGCCGCTAGATGGCAGTCCATTCCCACATCACAAAGCGCAATGCATTATTGTTATGCAGGGAGATCCCGATCACGCTACTCTATTTTCAAAGGGTGCAGAAGTTCTTGTCTGTACTGTCATTGTGGTTATTTGTCTTTAGAAACCTTTATGAAACTCTTACGTAACTCTTGTGTTGAGAGTTGTTGGACGTAATGGACATATTGTGCCCTCTTAAAATTGGGCCTTATTTAAAACGGAGACCAAAATTTCATAAATATTAGCTGGAGCACAGATATACAGCTATTGTTATGAAGGGAGTGTGCTGTTCCCATAGCGGTCACACTAGCACGTTTCCTCAAATATCTGCATTTTTAAAAATCTGTTGCAGAGTTCAGAAACATCAGTGTGCATGTCAATGTCCTGTACAGAAGGTGACATCACCCACTGGATTATAAACAAGACTGTGTTTAGGTCCCCTGGATGAGCACCTTGGTCTTTAGCCAAGCAGTTAGTGGTGTGTGTGTGTGTGTGTGTGTGTGTGTGTGTGTGTGTGTGTGTGTGTGTGTGTGTGTGTGTGTGTGTGTGTGTGTGTGTGTGTGTGTGTGTGTGTGTGTGTGTGTGTGTGTGTGTGTGTGTGTGTGTGTGTGTGTGTGTGTGTGTGTGTGTGTGTGTAACAGCCATCTAAGGCCATTGTTTGAAACCTGCAGCTCGATTACTCCCCACTACATCATTACTGCTCGTATTTGTTTTGACATAGATCTGGTGAAACAGCATTTTTAACTGACATGAGGTGCAGCAAAGATATTTTTCAAGACAATTCCATTGCAAATGCAAACAGTATAGCTAGCAGCAATTAAAAAGGAATGAGGCACATATATTGCGTGCATCATTTTCATGATTGGAAAATCGTATTTGCAGTGGCCCAAACGTACTACTTTTCATTTATTTATTTTTTTTTTTACATTCGCCACATTGACTTGATATTTTAAGGGTGACACAATTTGTTAAGGGCAACAAGGACTAGAATCACTCTTCAACACAAAACAGTTCTACACCTGTCTCTCAACATTAGGACTCGTTTACAGGGGCCCGGGACAAGAGGGACACTGCCAAAGAACACGCCCTTTAGCCGCGCTCTTCAGTTTCGGCGACTAGACACAAAATTAAGATCACTCGCTTTTATTCATTTCTCTTTATTCACACGCAAAGTTTTGGATTCTACATTGTACAGTTGCCTTTGGGTTTTTCCACCACAGAAAACACAAGCGGTCTCTGCCCTGTTGATGGTTCTTGCTGCGTTCCTTTTAATGAGAACCAGCTGCTGTCCTTACGTCAGTTCATTGATAGTTCATGGGAAACTAGGAGATCTCAAGTACTTGTGTTTGAATTAATAGAAAGTACCAAAAAAAAAAAGGTTAAGATATCTATGTACATTTGTTAAATACAAGAATAATATTTATTTTTCATGACATAGAAATAAGAATAGTTTTGTGGAAATCCGAAAGATGCTATTTTATCATGTAAAAGCATGTAACAACATACATTGTCAGTTGCATGAACTTAGATCGCAGCGATCAGAAACTGTACATTTCTCTCAAACGATAATTATTGCAATGGTTTGTAGAATATTGTCAAATAGGTTCAAGTTTTTCTGTGCCATGAATTATTTTGGCAAAACGGTTCGATTTTTAGATAGATGACACATTTCAAGATTTTGTTTTACACATTATGAAAACTGTTGACTTGTTTAAACGCTAGACAAAAACATTCAGAGCTGAAGTAAATAAACAGCTTACAATTACAGACTTAAAATTGCCTATTTTGATTAATATTATTTCTATATCATGTTACATTGGTATAGTGTGTATATGTTTTACTCCTTACAAGTACTACCAGTGGATAATAGTATTATTAATGATAAACATAAAACAGACAAAGACAGGCGACTCGCTCTCCTTGCCATCTGGTTGAATGGTTCTCGCTCGTCCCTACCACAGAGCTTCTCCACTCTAGCTCCCCGATGGTGGAATGAACTTCCTGTTCCTCTCAGTCATTGCCCTTCTTCTGCCATGGGCTGAAAATGCATCTCTTCAGACTGTACCTGGACTAACTATCACTACTCTGCAGGGCACTCCCAATCTAGAATAGCTCTTATGACTTGTATCCTAATGTGTTTGTGTAGCACTTTCGCGTTACACTTGTACCTCCACATAGCACTTATATTGCACTTGTACCGTTATCTTGATGTTGCAGCTCGTTCTCATGCCTCCTAGTTTGACTTACCATAACTTTCTATCCTAGCCTTATGCTTACTGTGTGAACTGGACCTAATGAGTATTGTACCTTATCTGAACTGTTTTTTAGTTTCAATGACCTTCGGTATGCACTTATTATACGTCGCTTTGGATAAAAGCATCTGCCAAATGTAATATATCATGTACTTTCTTTCTTCTTGAAAAATTCATGTACAAAGAATCAGTAAAGTTTAAGGAGGACTGATGATTATATGTGGGATGTAATTTAATCCTCTCTATCCACATGCCCTGGCCTGGACACCCACTGCAGGTTTTAAAGTTGTTACTCTGCACTTTGTTGTTTACACAGTGAGCTTGTTCTCTTTTTGGGTCTTGACTGGATGCTGATTTTTGAGGTGGGAACAGGAGCGACCTGGGACCCCAAGGCCACCTGGGACCGGGGGTCACCACTCCTAATCGTGAAGGGATCGTCATGGGTTACAGCGTTTGTGTTCCAAAGCAAACCCACGAGGCCCTTGGTCAAGCCAATTCAATTATATATGGTTTTTACGGAGACACTGTCACAAAGACGCTTTACAGAGGAAACCGGAAAAAAAACCAGGCCAATGGGGAAAAAAAAAAAAAACACTCAAACTGTGGCGAGGAAAAACTCCCCTATGGGATGAAATCTCTGTAAGAATCGGGCTATAGAGGGGGAGCCCATCCTTCACTGGGCTAGTATGGGCTTTCCTTTCGGCCACTTGGCACAACAGCACCGAGCGAGCTTTCCAGGGCCTGATCGGACTTGAGGGAGCGGCAAAAATCGGCTCGGCAACTCTAACCCGCCTAGCCATTAACACGGAGGAAACCGAAGGGGAGAAGGAAGAGGGAAAGTTCCAGAAGGGCCAAAGGACTGCGAGGAGCCCCGAAGGACGCCAGGCAGCACAGCGCCACCAGGGGGCGCCATGCCTGCCGTCAGGTGACGGCCATGTTCTGGCTCCCGTCCGGCGTGAGGAACTGCACCTTGGGCACCATCAGGGCCGAGTTGCTGCGGCGCATGGAGCCGGTCTTCCGCACCGAGTTGTTGCGGCGCATGGAGTTGCGCTTGCGGAGCGAGTTCTGGTGCGAGAGCTCGCTCTTCTGCAGGGTCTGGATGAGGATGGAGGGCTTCTCGTCCAGCTCCCGGGCGCTGCACCGCGGCGTGGTCACCTTGACGGTGTTCCCGAACTTGGAGTAGTCGACGGAGTACACCCCGTCCTCCTCGGTGACGATGGGCACGAAGCGGTGGCCCCACTGGATCTCCTCGGTGACGTAGGAGGTGCGGGCCTGCGTGGTGATGCCGGTGGTCTCCACCACGCCCTCCAGGATGACGATCACCTCCAGGTCGCTGCACTGCAGCTCCATGGCGGAGAGGTCGTAGAGCGGGCTGTCGCGGTCGATGACGTGGCAGATGATGAGCGGCGCCAGCAGGAAGATGCTGTTGCTGGTGACGGCGCTCTCCGTGTGGATGTCGATCTGGTGGATGGGGATGACCTCGCCCTCGGGCGTGGTGGTCTTGCGCACCACCTGCAGGCGCACGGTGGCGCCGATGATCATGCTCTTGCGCAGGTCGCCCACGCGGAACATGAAGCACAGGCGGTTGTTGCGCACGGCGATGACGGCGTGGCGGCTGAAGATGAGGGTCTCGGCGCGGCGGTGCGACTGCGCCGTCTTCATGAAGATGCAGCCCAGCATGATGGCGTTGATGATCAGGCCCACGATGTTCTGCAGGATCAGGACCGCGATGGCGGTCGGGCACTGCTCCGTGATCATGCGGCCGCCGAACCCGATGGTCACCTGCACCTCGATGGAGAACAGGAACGCGGAGGTGAAGGACCTGCAGGGGGGGGAACAGAGAGGGTTCCCGTAGTGACCAGTTCACGCACGCATAAATGCACACAATGTAGACCACAAAGCATCTTTAACGCTCTGCAAAACAGGCAAACTTGCTGGTGTGTGATTGGCCGGCAGGAGCCGCTGAATAAAAGCAACAGCCCTGTGCAATCCAGGTTTGATGTCAGACAGCGGGGCCCACCCATGCAGGATTGACATTCCCCCTGAAGCTAGGAAACTCTGGTGGTTACTGGGGGTACTGCAGTTTAGTACACCTTTGCCAAAAAGCTGATTTGTAGTCCATTCAAACCATTCAAATTAACCCTGGCCACATTATACTATTTTGGACAGTACTTATAAATTTAAAAAATTTCTTCACACCAAGCCAGTTACTCTCCAGGGACCTATTTTTTTCTGAGAAACCCCCAGAAGATATAAGATTTTTTAGGTATCCGGTGGGCATTCGGGGGTTTGTGCTTAATCCAAAATAAAAAAATTAAAAACAAAAAACTCCGAAGTAGCTAGTACCATGATTTGTTTCCAGGTGCTGTACATATGAACAGATTCATTTTAAGGTCTGGAGGCAGAAAGTTGTTGTACAAGTTGCTGATATCCCAATCTCTAGTGTTTGAATAAAATAATAACTAATTATTATTACTTTTATTGTTATTGTTATTATAGTAGGCCTACTCTCCGAGGACTCGTAGCTCTTGAATGGAGGAATTTCACGTCAGTGGGACTCATCAATCATATAAAAGCACCCACCTGGAGTAGGCAATTACATTAAAAAAATGCTCAAATATCATTAAAAAATATTTTTTTTAAATATATATTGTAAACATTAATTGTTGAATTTGAGAATTAAAGTCCCACGTATATGTCAGAGGCCTCTTGCATTTACGTTTACTTTTGTGTAGACGATCTGGACATTGTTGAGACAATTGTTTAAACGGCATTGAACTTTGAGACAAAGCTCGAAGCTCGAGACAAATAGCCTACTACATAGGTACTGTCCGAATTGTTAATCCCGTTCCAACAAAACCACAGGCGCGCAACTTTACGTTTTACTTTTCTTCAACTTTTTGCACCTCAGGTATTGGCCGTAAATTAGCTCAATGTTATTTAAGGGAACCTGAAAGCCACACACAAATTTAATTTATCTATTTTAATTTTTTCAGAATTATACTCACTTGACATTAGTGACACACCACTGCTCGATGCCGCTCTCGCGGTGGGGATCCATGTCTCCGTGCGCGAACGCTACCAGCCACCACCCCATGCCGAAGAGAAGCCAGCTGCACAGGAATGTCATGGTGAATATCACCAACGTGAAGCGCCATTTCAGATCAACCAGCGTGGTGAAGACATCTTGAAGAAACCTTCCTTGCTCGCGGATGTTCTTGTGCGCCAAGTTGCAAGAGCCGTTTTTGGCGATAAAGCGGGCTTTGTTGACCCGGTCCCTGAATACGGGCTTGCGCGGCACCCGAGACGCGAGCCCCGGCAGCGCGAACTCTTCGGGGATGATGCTCTTCCTAGCCAGCATCTTTTTTTATTTTTTTACAAAAAGTTTTTTAACCGTTACACCAGTTAATAACCACAATACAAAACTTACTTAACTCAAATTTCCATATCGAGGGTTGTAGTCGTCTCTCATAAACTGGCCTGTAATTTAATTTTAATAACTGACGCGCAGAATAAATCCAACGCGAAAAACGGCTGGAATATAAAAATACCTTTTCCGAAATAATTATTCAGTATCATTTTATGCTTTTAATTTTTTTTTGCTTTGCATCAGTTGGATAACCGCATTACTGATATATAAAAAGAACTGCCTCATGAAGGTATTTATCCTTAACTTCCATTCCCGAAATGAACTCCACAGGACGCTTTCAAAAGAGTTTGAGGCAGCCGACGAGTCCGTGAAATTGTCCCGACTGCCCTCCAGTTCTTTTGACGTACAGATCATGGGCGGGATACCTTAGGCTTATGAAATATCAATTCTCAACGAGGAATCTCTCCGAATTCGCTAATAACGTATTAACATCACATATTTAAACTGTGTTATTTACGTGAATTGGGGGAAACAAACTTAAACATATTTTTTTTAATGGGAGATTAGCCTACTATTTATTATGTAAGACAAAACTTTTCTCGAATTGAGATACCTTATTTCATGTTTATTAGTATATGTCTTGTGATTTAAAAACAAAAAAAATTATACGGGGTATAGAAGAAATACATCTATAACAATAAAGGCAAGTCATAATTTACGGCTGTTCAGCAGGTGGCGTCCATGAGCAAACGATGGGGCCCTAGTATATGTTCGGTCTCGAGTTAGCCAAAAAAAAATCTAGACTGTGCTTCAAGCAGCTGACGGATATCAGCCGTCTGTCCCTGCTAATTCTGAAAAAATACTGTGTACTTTTTTAAGATATGCTTTAAAAACCGCATGCAGTAATAATTCCATTGCATGTAAATGATTTTGCACTGCACGTAGACACCTTTAGTCCGATTCAGCTTGAAACCCAAACATTCTATATTACAGATAGGCCTACATAAAATTGCATAAAAAGTATTTCTTAATAAGCATAATTAAGAGTCTGAGAGAGGAAACGGCATACGTCTAAAGGGCAACTTAAATATTTTACTTCCGGAAGAATTATCACAAATGGTGCGTGCGCCCTGTGATAGATTGGCGGCCTGTCCAGGGTGTATTCCTGCCTCTGGCCCAATGCATGCTGGGATAGGCTCCAGCACAATCCCAGGGACCCTGCCCAGGATAAGCGGGTATAGATAATGGATGGATGGACGGAATGAATTATCACCAAAATAAAACTCCAGAATATTGACCCACAGCAATTTTTTATTATGAAGTGTAAAAAGGAGGCACGCAGGATATTGTTCAGATAAATGCTTTGTTCAAAAAGGTCACACGGAGTAATTACATATTTACAGTTAAGACACGTACAGTTCAATTTAAGTCAAGAAAAAAAAAAACCCAGACTAAAGTGGCAGTCTAACTGTGTTCTGTGCTCTCACACGAGAACAATGCTGAGGTTGTAGGTGTTTCTGCTGTACGGAGTGTACAGTGCCACTGCCACCCTCGTCCGAATTAAAGCCGCAGAAGCTTTTTCAACAGCTGCCCTTTCTTCCATCAACAGACAGGAACCATTTTGACAATTCAGCTTTCGCTCCCGTTTTTAACACTTTCATTGCCAAGATGTGGTTTTTTTTTTTTTGCAGTAGCCAACAGATTGCCAAAGTTTGCATAGTTGTCAGAGTATTGTGAGAGTCAAAAGAAAATGACAAAAAAAAGAATACATTGGAGGAGAAAGCAAGAATAATTCCTGTGGTTATAATGTAATAAGTGTGTTGCGCACACTCCTGGCGCCCACGCATATTAAGAGGACATATTTCAAATCTACCAGCAATGGCAAGGTTCCCCGCCGACAGGCTGTCTACACTGTCTTGCAAACAGAACTAGCGAGTAGATGATTTTCAGGAGCCCCAGTGGCATTTTGTATTAGCGGCGGGGTCGATCTCGATGCTCTCGCCCACTGGAGGGTTCCTCCGAGGGAGGCGGGCCCGGGCTTTTTGGACGGGTCGGGGACGGCGCCGGTGCCCCCCGTCCGTAAACGGGCGGCTCGCTGGAGCGGGAGGGACGGAGCCCGACCCCGGGGGATTCGCGACCTTATAAAGGCAAAAATCCAAACCCGACGTACGCGAGCCGCGCGCCTGACTCGGAGAGGAGGTCGGCCCTCACGCGCGCACACAGTCTCAAACTGGCTTTCCTCATCCCTGATGGATTGGAGAAAAAAAAACCCCAGTTCATTTAGAGACGGGGGGCAGGGGGCAGGGGAACGGGGGCAGGGGGGCAGGGGGGCGGGGGGGGGGCAGAACTCATCCTTGTTAGCCGGTGCCTAGCACTCGACTGGAAATCGCCAGAGCTGTCAAGACATTTGAGAAATAACAGCAGGTCCAGCTCCCCCCCTCCCCGCCTCACATCAGTATGACACCACAGGAAGTTAACCGTTCTGTCTCTTCTGGACAGATTTTTATCTTCTCCATTTTTATGTTTTACCTTCGAGTGCGGAACTTAAAAGCTTTACAGTGTTAAGTTCTGTGCTCATTGGCACAAAGACTACACAAGCACCGGGCAGGCATAGAAACTTTTTGATGTGTTATGGTGGTGTTGTAGCCATATTCAGTTACTGTAAGGGCAGAGTGAATTTACCCGTGTGACTCTCTCAGAGTCCGCGTCGAGGTGAAAGGTCACGAAACATCCCCTTCAGGTCTGAGAGCTGCGTTTGGACCGTCACGTATCTGACCCAGATCTGCCGGCCTGTTTTTGTCGGACAGTTCATGGACTGAGGCCCTGTGGGTTCAGATATGTCAGACACGTGCAAAAAAAGATGCGATGTTGGGGGGGGGAGGGGGGAGGGGGGAGCGGGGAGGACACTATTGCGAAGACATCCGATCTGCGCTCCCACACGTGAATCACTTCCACTGAGAATCGAACCCCGAATCCTAATCGAACGCGGGTGACCGATATTTTGATAATATCGATTTACGTTTTTTTTTTTGGTTTTTTTTGCCGTTAATAAATCGCGAGTGAGTGAAACCCTTTTTTGTTTCGTAACTGATTTAAAATGAGACGCGCGTTTAGATAATCGCGAACGGTCTGAACGTGGCCCGAATCGGCCTGAGACTTTGGCAGCCGATGCGTCCGGTTTCTTCGGCGAAGGCCGTTAAAAAAAATCCCGTCGGCTGGCTTGGCTTCCCGTCGGGCGATTAAGCGGACGTCGGCGCGTGCTCCTATCTCGGGGAACCGCGGCGTACGCAAACGCTCCGTCCCTCGTGATTACAGCGAGCCCTGCGCGTCCGCCAGACAGATAAACAGACGCTTTCCAGGTCAGTCTGCGTAGCCCACGGTTCCAGCAATCTCATACGGCGATTGTCCCAGTCTACCTAGACACTTGCTTATTACATCGGATAAATTATAGGCTATTTAGCCAGCGCATGACGATAACATAGATATGATAAACAAAACAAACAAAAAAAAGAAATTAAAGACCTTTGAAGTTATACTTTCAATATAAAATGTCCGTGTTCCTTCACCGGATAGATGGCTCAGTTAGTGTCTCTGAGTCGAGCACAGAGGTTTTTTTTTTTTGGCTTTCTCGGGGTCGCGTGAGTTGCGAACAGCTTCGCTTTCGGTTCGGCCATCGGCGCGTAGAGAGAGCAGGAGGCTGGAGACGTCTGGCGCACCCTGGAGCCGGGAGACGGACGGGCCGGAGGGGGTGGGGGGGGGGATGGGTTAGGGGGTTGGGGGGTCTACATGTCGGCCCTGACGAAGGAGGCGAACACGCCGTCCTCCTGCTCCAGCAGGGTCTCCGGCTTGTCGTATTCCAGGATGTTCCCACGCTTCATCACAATCACCAGGTCAGCGGTCAGGATGGTGTGGACTCGATGCTGCGGCAGTACGCACGTGCGTGCACACACACGCGGACACACACACGCACGCACGCATGCATACACACGCGCACACACACACGGACACAAGCACGCACGCATGCATACACACGCACACACACACACACACACACACACACACAGCAAAGCAGAAATATCACAGCATTAGGGCAGTAACAAGCCGATGACAGCAATCCAACATCCCGAAACAAGCGTTCAATGGCTTTCCTCTTCCTACGCTGCCCAGTTCAGAACACACTTGGGACGCATCAAAGACGCGAAACGTCCTCACACACACAAACACACACACACACGCAGAGCACTGCAGTGAGGGCGCACATTCGCACAATTCTCTGACCGTGTGTAAGCCACCGCAAGGGCCACACGCGGGGCTTCAGCAGAGACGGTACCAACCAGGGGGGCCGGACCGGAGGGGGGGGGGGGCCCGCGGCTACATGTGGGTCCTCACTAGGACGCTGAAGAGGCTGTTCTCCTGCGCTAGCAAGCTCGCCGCGCTGCCGCACTCCACTAAAATCCCCGAGGAGAACACTAACACCTGCTCCGCCTTCAAGATAGAGGACACCAGGTGCTGCAACAGGAGAGAGAGGAGGAAGAGGAGGAGGAGGGAGGAGGAGGAGGAGGAGAATGATAGCACAGTACAGAGCAGCAAGGATGGCAAAGCAGGAAAAGCTAAACTATGGACTTGACGGGGGAGGGGGTTGCCAGGTTCTTTTGAGTTTCATTGTCATTTTAAGTTATTTTCCCGCTCAAAATCTATTTTTTAATTCCCTGGTTCAGGCTGTTACATTGACTTATAGCAAAAAATAAATAATAATTTTCCAGTATCTGAACATATCTGGCAATAATTTCAGCAATGCCCATGTGTGGCGAGGGTCTGTGGTATTACTTGACAGTGGTTGATCTGTTTGCCGTTTCATGTATTTTTACCATGTTTGATTTCTGCGAGTGCAGGCCGTAGGGATTTCCCTTTAAGCTGATGTTCTTACGCCAAGTATGACCATGAACGGACAGCCTCGGCCAGCCAGCATTTGTGATTTATTTTTTTTTGACATTTTGACTAATTTAAGGGAGCTTTCAGTCATTTTGGCTGCTGGATCGGTCTGAAAGTCTACACCGCGTGCAGTATTTTCAATTTTGACATTAAGATATGTCCCTCGGGACCTTAAACTTGCTGTGACTGGCGTGTGTTTGCGTTGGGTGAATTACTCCCATGGCGAAAACCTGAGAAACAACTTTCGCAAGCGACGAACTGCGTCGAAGGAACGGTTAAACAGACAGGGAGCGTAGAGAAAATAGATCTGATTTAAAGAGGCAAAAATAGGTTTGAGTTGAAGTCGAAGAAGAGCGTCACAAGTAGCAGATTCAGAGCAAGACAGTAGGCTGAGAAAGTTGAGAAGGTTTGGCAAGCACACTGGTTTCTATCTCCCTCTCCCTTCGTAGTTCCAGAACTGACGGTCGCTCCGCTTGCTAAGTGCTGAATTTTCCGCAGGACAGGCAGCGAAGAGGTGAGACTTACGGCGATGGTCACGACCGTGCGATCCGCGAACGCCGTCATGACGACCTTCTGTAGAATGTTCTCCTGTAAGGCGAAAATGACCAACAATGTGACGTGCCCACACGAAGCTCTTCCAGCGGCAGATTACCGCACCTTATCTACAGCTGTATTTACATGCATTTTATCAGCAGGTCAGGTCCAGTGACTTGCTCTTGGGCACGATGGCAGTGAGCTGGTAATAAAACCTGAATCCTTTGAGCCCCATTTCCCTGCCCGCTACAGCACACTGCCACCCAGTGGCGGGGGGGCGCTCACTCACAGTTGCCATGTCGATGGAGGCGGTGGCCTCGTCCATGATGAGGATGCTGCTCTTGCGGACGAAGGCTCGAGCCAGGCAGAAGAGCTGGCGCTGGCCCACGCTGAAGTTCTCTCCCCCCTCCGTCACCACCGCATCTGGACAGGACAGGCCAGAGAACCCGGTCAGGCCCCCTCCCCCGACCAATCCCCACCTGCGCGACCTCACTTCCTTTCTAGGGGACGAGTCGGAGGTAACCTGCCGTAACCTGAGTGTGGCTTGTGCGTGTGTAGAAAGAAACAACGCAGCTACTGGGTCTTGCACTCGCGCGCGTGTGATTGGGTCTTCACTCTCCAGATCTGGCAGCAGGGGACATAGATGACCACGCATGTACATAGTTTGCTATTGGATGACGCCAGGGTCATATCCCTAGGTTATTCCCCCTACTAACAGCCAAGTAGTGCCGGCACTGATGTTACTGTAGGCCAGGGATCCATTTGGCATTTACATTTTGGCACGTAACAGATGCTTTTGTCCAAAGCAACTTACTCAGACTAAATACCATGTATGCAGCTGGATATTTTAACTAAAGCAATTCAGGGTAAGTATTTGGCTGCAGGGATTTATTTTTTTTTTGTCATGCTGGTTTTGGTTCCAAGGGGGTTGGGGGGGGGGGGGTGCAAGGTTTGGGGAATCACGAAGGCGAGAGGGGGGAGGAGTTACCGAGCCCTCCAGGCAGAGCCTTCACCATGTTCTTCAGCTGCGCGATCTCCAGCGCCTCCCACAGGCCCTCGTCCGTACAGCTGCACTCCGGGTCCAGGTTGAACCTGCGGGGGGGTCACATGACCGCCGTCAGGGTGATTTACGATTGGACCCATTTACACTCAACGTCGTCGTCCCCGTCTCCACGTATTTTAAAATTCCCTACAGAACAAAGGGAACATCTGACAGAACAGAGCGCGTGAGTTTAAACAAGTCTCCGTTTGGAAAATTTTACACAAGGGGTCTTAATCTGTTATAATAATACTGAGTGAGTCGAATTTTGAAAGCCTCATGTTTTGGATCCACCGTACAGCCTGGTCTCAGCATGCTGGTCTACAGGACCCAGAGAGCTATTGGTTATTAAACAAAAGGAAATGCATAAGCAAGTAAATTATGACAGAGGAGGGCTTTTTAAAATTTTTTTATAAAGGTGAGATTGATGTTAATAACTGAACATTCTAATGCTCATGTGACAATCGCTACTGCTGAATGAAAGCCACGGAGTTCTAGAACGCTGACTTAGAATTTTGAAAAAAAAAAAGCATTCCAAAAAAACCGGCTCTTCAAAGGGTTAAAGCCATGTACTGCGAGCAGTTAGTCACCGTCCCCTGAGAAACTCCTCTGTTTATTGCCCGAGGCCTTGTCTGTTTGTGTTAAGCGTCCGGGGAGCTCTGTGTTCGACCCAAACAAAGCCGTCCCCCGGGGGGGCCCATCTGTCTGTTGATTCAGTAATGCTTCACTTTGACGGCGCGCCACACAGAGCCTGTGTAACACTGCCATGAGCACGGCGTAAAAACGCCGCGACCAGCCACGACGGCCCATTACAGGGCTGGCAGTCGGAGGGTTGCCGGTTCGATCCCCCCCCGCCCTGGGCGTGTCGAAGTGTCCCCGAGCAAGACACCTAACCCCCTATTTGCTCTGGTGAATGAGAGGCATCAATTGTAAAGCGCTTTGGATGAAAGCCGCTATAAGCCGTTACCATTACCGTTTACACTGGCGGCAAAGTCGTATGCCGTGGCGAATGGCGCATAAGCGTTCACGACGGGCGCTACGTGCGTGTGTGTGTGCGTGGGGGGAGGGGGGGGGGGGGGCTTACCGGATGGAGCCGCTGAAGAGGATGGGGTCCTGCAGGATGATGGAGAGGCGCGAGCGCAGCGTCTGCAGCGGCAGCTTGCAGATGTCGATCCCGTCGATGACGATCTTTCCTGCGGGGGGAACACGAGCGGTCCGTCCAGACCGCGTTAAAACGCATACATGCGATCGGGCATTTACTGGACCAGACATCTGTTATCCAGAGTGACTCAGAAGTGAGTGCGCGTAGCAGGGGCTCAAAGATAAGAAATGGCTAGAAGACCAGTCGTAGAGTCAGTTTTAGAGGTAAGTGCAAAAACAGGTGTAGACGAAGAGTTAGCCTTAGAGTTAAGCTTGTGGTTATGCTTTGTAGCATGTAGCACCCAGAAGAGCCACAGGATGTATAAAGACGACCAACCTCCCAATTTTAAAAACGACTCTAGGACCATGCCGTTGACTGTGGCCGGTAGCTCCATAGGGTGACACACAACAGGCGATTGGATCACCCAGGGTAGTGGGGGGGGGGGGGGGGGGAACTGAACCCCTTCTGAACCGTGAGTGCGGAAATCTCAAGCCCGGAATAGTTTGAACAATGCCCAAATCCCTGATGAAACGCCGAACAGTGACGGCACCAGAAATGTTCCCTCCCTCTCTTTGTGCACTTAGTGTTCCTTCTCTCTTGTTCTTTTTTTAGGAAGATGTAATCGGATATTGGGCTGCAGTCTAATTGTTTGCTACCCACAAAGACACTGACCGCAGGACAATGTCTTTGTGGGTAACGCTGGAACGAATCCACGACCCCACAAATCTCAAGTTTTGGCTTTATAAGGAGGCATCTGTGTCGAGGGGAAATCTGCCAGAAGTTCTACAAATTTGTCATTTGTAGAACATGGAATATGTGACTGAGGCCAGTGCTTTTGTTGAAAAAGTGCGAGGGAGTATTTTCAAAGTTCGGCATCTGCTGAGTCTGACTGGCGTGGACCGTGGACTAAGCGAATAAGAACAGACCTTTAAAACCGTTAAACGCCCGGACGGGAACAAGCAGGACACGCGGCATGACAGGGTAAAGCGTAAGGACTGCCAAATCACAGAAAGTCATTTCCAGGATCAGAGTCGAATCCCTCCGACTTAGGTGGACTTTGGAAAGGAAACTGAGTTAGTTTCAGTGCAGAAGGACGTCTGTGTGCGGACTACCACTCAACCGGCTCCAGTGTCTGGGCCCGAGTAGCAGAGCTGAATTAAAACTGCGGTTCTCTTCTTCTCTCCAGACTACAGTCAGAATCTCTCTGTTTAACTTTTCAGACAAGTTGCCAAAATGGCAGCTATTGTAAACCGCGTTACTCAAACAAAGGAAAGCCGGCCAAGCTAGCGTGAATGATAACGGCTATGTACACATTGCTTTATCTAACTGACTGAAAATTTTGAGGACAAGCTGTGCTTCTCCTCCCTCTTCAGGGCTGTTTCCGAGCAACCGGACTACTGCATGAGGTCTGGCCGCGCGCTGTCGTGTCACAGAAAGTCTTTTTGGCAGTGATAATGGCTGCGGAGGCCTGGGCCGTGTCTGAAGCAGCTTACTTGCCTACTAGTGAGTACATAAGTTGAGTACGCTGCATGAGAAAGTTGTTAAGTAGGTGAAAGTTTCTCTAAATGTAGTGTACTTAAAATCCCTGGATGATGTGTTTATTTCTGGGCTTTCACAGAGTGCATTTGGGAGAGCACACTTTTCAGTAAGTTAATCATACTTTTTTTTAGAAGGTCCCACAGAGAGGAAGCGGCAGAGCCATCTTTGGGTCCCATAAATCAGAAAGGAAAAGGCGGGGCCGTTTTTTTACGACGTTGTTTGAAACTTCCGCAGTACGTTTGAAAATAGTGTACTAAACAGTATGCAGTATGTTTAGTAGGCAGTACCTATTTTAAGGGCACAGTGGTTAGGAGGCTGTTTGGGACGCGGCCCTAATGTTGCCTGCGGACCTCGGTTTCCGTCGGCCGTCGCAAACTGTGCGCCTCGGCGTGAACGGCCCCCCCAGGGCGCCCGTAGGTCACTCCTCGGACCTTGGCCCCTCCCACGGAAAGCGCACCCAATCGCAGACACCAACCTTCGAACATGTCCACCATGTTGAAGAAGGCCAGAGAGAGAGAGGATTTTCCACTGCCTGTGCGTCCGCAGATGCCCACCTAGAGACAGAGAGAGAGAAAGAGAGATGAAGGGAGAAAGAAGAGTGGAGAGGAGGGGGGGGCTATCATGAGTCAGTTTCCCCGCTCATCTGGCAGTTTGATACACAACTGGACAGACACCCCCCCTACATTTAACAGCATTCAGACTAACTTCACCCCAGTTCTCACCACCATAATCTACAAGCCTCTCATTTAAAAAAAAAAAAAAGCCTTCCCTCTCCTCCATATTGCGTCATGTGACTGCTGCCATAGCTACGGTTGTGCCGTAGGAAACGCGAAGCGGACCCTGGGATGCCTAAAAATACCACTGCTCGGCTGTCACCCCCCCCCGAATGACAGTGCTGGTAATTCCATGAGGCCACATTTCTGTTGGACACCCAGCCCAGAGGAGCCAGGCTGGAAAGATCAGGCAGGCCAGAGAGGACAAAGAATTAAGAAAGACTGAAATCAGCTGCTTTAACCTGGAACACAGTCAACAACTTTGAAAAATTTATTTCCCTCCCTCACCATTTTAGTTAATGTGGGGGCGAGCGTTCCGGCACAAAATGGCCGCCATGCATCACCAAGGTGGGTGCCGTATGTCAGCAGCGGCTGAGGAGGGTTTTTCCTCTTATTGAAGCCGTATAAATGCACAACTTTCATCGCTGCGTTACAGAAATGCATTGTTACTGTTCTCTTTGTTAAAATGCCTGAAACGGTTTGCAGTCGACTAGAGTTTTGATGCACGCGAGTGTGTGACGCGATGTTCAGTAACATCTGCAGACGCGAGGGGCGTGGCCTACCTTCTGTCCGGGGACGATGTAGGCGTTGACGTGCTTCAGGACCGGCTTCAACATGGGATCGTACCTCACGCTCAGGTCCTGGATCTTTATCTCCCCGTGCTGGGGCCAGTCCTCCGGCACCTGGGACGCATCTGAGGGGCCACACAGAGATAATTATATCACACTGTAAACCAGGGGCCACACAGAGCTAATTATATCACACTGTAAACCAGGGGCCACACAGAGCTAATTATATCACACTGTAAACCAGGGGCCACACAGAGATAATTATATCACACTGTGTAAACCAGAGGCCATACAGAGCTAATTATATCACACTGTGTAAACCAGGGGCCACACAGAGCTAATTATATCACACTGTAAACCAGGGGCCACACAGAGCTAATTATATCACACTGTGTAAACCAGGGGCCACACAGAGCTAATTATATCACACTGTAAACCAGGGGCCACACAGAGATAATTATATCACACTGTGTAAACCAGGGGCCACACAGAGATAATTATATCACACTGTAAACCAGGGGCCACACAGAGCTAATTATATCACACTGTAAACCAGGGGCCACACAGAGCTAATTATATCGCACTGTGTAAACCAGGGGCCACACAGAGCTAATTATATCACACTGTGTAAACCAGGGGCCATACAGAGCTAATTATATCAAACTGTGTAAACCAGGGGCCACACAGAGATAATTATATCACACTGTAAACCAGGGGCCACACAGAGCTAATTATATCACACTGTAAACCAGGGGCCACACAGAGCTAATTATATCACACTGTGTAAACCAGGGGCCACACAGAGATAATTATATCACACTGTGTAAATCAGGGGCCACACAGAGCTAATTATATCACACTGTGTAAACCAGGGGCCACACAGAGCTAATTATATCACACTGTGTAAACCAGGGGCCACACAGAGCTAATTATATCACACTGTGTAAACCAGGGGCCACACAGAGCTAATTATATCACACTGTAAACCAAGGGCCACACAGCTTCAGCGGGACACGAGCCGGCTTTCAAATTCAAGCGGACGTTTCCACGCCGCCGGGGAATTTCCGCCATTATTGGCAGTGCTTTTCCAGTGCGTCACGGAGGACGACGGGCAATCCGACGGCAGCCGCCGCCGTCGAGACGACCCTGCTGTGCTGGGCCCCCGGCTTCGCCCCCCCCCCCTTCCCACCCAACCAAAGGTATGTGTTTACATCCTCTGACGTGTCTCTCTCTCTCTCTTATCCTGCCACCATGGCAACGGTGCACATAAACCCCCACAGCTTTGGACAGAGAACTACGAAACATTTGGGTTCTGCCCCCCCCCCCTTCCTGCTGCAAGATAACATTCGCGTTTGGAAACCAAAAACGGGCTTTTGTCAGGTTGTCCGGTCCCACTCTATAAATGGTGCACGAGAAAAAGCAGATGGATTAACAGGCTCTGTTTTTTTTTTTTTTGTCTTGGAATGAGCCATCACCAGAGACCTGGAGATCTCTCTCTCTCAGGGAAGATGGCGTGTTTGGGAAAGCAGAAAGCCCTTTACCCATCGAGCCCTCGTAGTTCTCCGACTCGGTGCTCAGGAAGCTGTTGACCTTCTTCACGGCCGCCATCTGGACTTCCAGGTCAGCCAGGTTCCTCACCACCCAGTTCAGGTAGTTTGTCACCTGAAGCGGATGAAAGCACACGGGTTTGCGCTGACGTTATTCCATGAAGTCTGCGGTGCGTTATTCTGGAAAGAAATCCAACAATTACCACGAAACGGCAAACGGTAGCTTAGGAACGACTCTCAAAGGTTCACAATCTTTGAGGTGGTGAACTTGTCTTTCAGGTGGTGAGGATTAAATTTTGGTAAACACTCAACGGTTAGCGCACGTTGTACAAGGACCAGCAGGTGAACTGAATCGAACGATGAATAATTTTAGCCAATCACGTGCTGAGAATTTATTATTTTTCTTCTTTAGCCGTGGCATTATGGGATGGGTCGGGGAAAGGCCAGCTATCTGAAGGTCAAAGGCAGTCCGGCCCTCTATTTTTTCCCACGTTCCCGTTTCTCGTTAGCGTCCTGTTAATAGCCGACGGGGCCCCTTGGACTTCACAAGCGCACGCCTAAAACGGCGAGTAGGCGAGGACCGACTCCGTGACGCACCCAGCCGCCAGGACCCACCCGGACCCGAACCTCGGGTTCACGTGCTCGTCCGACCCCACACTGCCGCACGCTCGTACGTTGACAGCCTTGTGTGGTCGTTTGGTTTTCTGTTTTTTTTTTTTTGGCCGTTCTTTTCGCTCCAAGTTTGCTACGGTCACCGCGCCATTATGATTCGCCCCTGTGCCAACTGCAATTGTGGCAGACCTGTGCGGGTGACGCTTTCAAACGAGCCAGCGACTGTTTTACAACGTTACACATCGCACAGCACACTGGACACCTGGTGTTCTGACTGACCGAACAAACTGACCCTACACGCTTAGGAAAACCTACCCAGTATCCAGTGTGCTGTTTTTGTCCAGTCCCAAAAAGGGTGCTACCCCTCAGATTTTGCTACCATGGTTTAACGGTTCTGTTGACATTATTTGAAGGTGAAGTAAAATAAATGACCGTTAAAATGCGCAGTATTTTTTATGTAAAAGTCCGTGTGTCGAACCGTTTCACAGAACGTTCCGTAAGGCGCGTCAGCGGGAGGAGGCCGAGGAGCTTACGGTGAGAGCGTAGGTCAGGCCCAGGCCCACCAGGCCCGAGCTCAGCCTCTGCCCGAAGCCCGCGATGAAGGCGACGGCGGCCGTCAGCACGATCACCGACCCCAGGTAGTCCTGAGAGAGAGAGAGAGAGTCGGAGAATACAGTTAGCACTTAAGTGCCAGAATTATTGTTGACCTTCCTGTATTCGCACTTAGCAAACACCCCCAGTGCTGCTTACCTCTGTGTTAGTGTCTAGCAAACACAAGAAGTACTCTCGCCTCTGTATTAATGCTCAGCGAACACCATTGGTGCTGCTCAACACTGTATTGGTGTTCAGAAAACACGAGATGCACTAATTACTTCTATTAGCGCTTAGCTTAGCACCAGCAGAATAATTTGCTCACGACGCAAGAGCAGAAGGCAGAAGTTAATCTGTTCCTTTTACCAGTACTTGTACGGTGGACTAACCCGTGTGCATTCTGGGAGGTATGATAATTTGCTTACCGTTCTGACCTCCAGCCAGCGGTTGGCAGCAGAGAGGAACAGGTACGCTGTGTTGTTGGTGTCGGTCAGCTCCAGCATTCTCTGCTTGAAACGAGCCTCATGTCTGGGGGTCCAAGGTGGAACATAGAGTCCAGAAATGCAGATGAGAGAAACCACAAAAACCTTTTTTTTTTTTTGCTTTAAATACACACAGCCGCTTTAAGAAACATAGAAAATCTGTACAATGCAATAGCCAGTGTTCAGGTTAATGTTCTTTGTTGTTGAGTGTTACCACAGCGTTCAGGTTATTGAGGTTGTTGAGTGTTATCACAGTGTTCAGGTTATTGAGGTTGTTCAGTATTATCACAGCGTTCAGGTTATTGAGGTTGTTGAGTGTTATCACAGCGTTCAGGTTATTGAGGTTGTTGAGTGTTATCACGGTGTTCAGGTTATTGAGGTTGTTGAGTGTTATCACGGTGTTCAGGTTATTGAGGTTGTTGAGTGTTATCAGTGTTCAGGTTATTGAGGATGTTCAGTATTATCACAGTGTTCAGGTTATTGAGGTTGTTCAGTATTATCACACTGTTGGGAGAGATTGTTCAGGGTTGACCTCGGGGCCCTCACAGCACGGCCAAACTCAAACGCAAAGCCAAAGTGGGATAATGGTGTTTGGAGGAGGTTGTGCTGACCCCCCTATTAACCGCCTGAGCTGAGACAGTCATAACACGCATAGGAAAGACAGTCTGTCTTAAGAGGGAGAGTGAAGAGTGGACTGTTTAATACTGGATTAATGTAAGCCTCTCTGCATGTGCCCAGACAGACAGAGACAGGGAGGAAAGAAGGGTGGAGGAAGGATGGAAGGAAGGAGGGATGGAAGAATGAAGAAAGAAAGGAAAGAAGGACGAAGGAAGGAAGGAGAGATGGAGTGAGGAAGGAAGGAAGGATGGAAAGAAGGACGGAAGAACGATGGATGAAGGAAGGATGGAAAAAAGAAGGAAGGATGGAAGAAAGGATAGAAGGATGGAAGGAAGGACTCACTTGAAAGCCCGGATGGTGGTGAGCCCCTCGGCCGTCTCGGAGAAGTGGCACAGGAGCGGCAGCTGGGTGGAGTCGTCCAGGTCCTGCAGGTCCCTGAGCACAGACGCACAGCGCGTCACACAGCGCGTCACAAAGCGCGTCACACACTGCGTTACAGCCCCGCTGCAGGAAAAACGCACCCAGGCGCTGTCTGGTCTGTCTTTCTCTCTGCAGTACTCAAGACTGACTTTCCTACGCACGACGCAGCATTACACAGGAAGCTCACTCGCGGTCGATAAGACCTGCAGCGTTCAGGGTTTACAGCACAGACCGCACTGCACACTGGGCCCTGGCTCTCACTTTGAAGCCACCCGGAAGTACTTCTGGATGAAGTAGAAGGCCACGATGAGGGGCACCAGGGCGATGAGGAAGGTGGGGGTGACGAAGGCGATGACCCCCAGGGCGGACAGGCAGAGCAGCGTGGAGCGGGTCAGGGACTCCAGGGTCGGGGGAATGTGCTGAGGGACGGCGGGAAGAACAGTCACCACGGCGACGTCAGATTTGAGGTATCACCACTGTGACATCACCTCTCACACATCACCACTGTGACATCACCTCTCACACATCACCACTGTGACATCACCTCTCACACATCACCACTGTGACTTGCATTCTCAAAGGTCACTGTGGGGACAGCTGTGCATTTAATGATTGCCTTTATTTGTCAGGCACAATCACCACCTTCTCACATCCGTCTACGTAAGAGTGCAACATTTAGCTATAAAGCTCATTTTCATCTGCAGTCACTCACTGAGCGTTCAGTCTCATTCTCTATCATCCACTTAGCCAAATGCTCTTTGCTCCCAGAACCCACTTCCTGGAAGCCTGTGCTAGGACCTGGAAACTGTCCTGCTAAAACATGACGCCAGTTAAGGTTTCCTCCACAAGCTGTCCTTTCCCACAGTATCGCTGCAGTGAAAGGGGGAAGGACGAATCCCCCCAACCGTACCTGATCGATGATGTTGGTGTCTGCGGAGAAGCGATTCAGAATTTGCCCAAGGGGGGTGACGTCAAAGAATCTATAAACAGAGATCAAACGACACTCGCGTCACAAAAAAAAGACCAAGTAACTTCCTCCCATCGTTGTACAAGCAACAGAAAGACTGGATCTAGAACACGCCCCCACGATACAGCCAACGCCCTAAACAAGCGAAACCCGCTGCGCTGCACGATCTTAGAAAGCGTGGGGTCCTGGGAGGGGCGGGGGGGGGGGGGGTACCTGATAGGGGCGTGGATGATTTTGTTGAGCAGGTTGTGGTGGAGGCTGGTGGCTGCCGACAGTCCCATCAGCTCAACGCTGAGGGAGGTGATGAGGCACAGGACGATGCCCGCCGTGCACAGGGCGCTGAACACCGGCACGTAGGACTTGGGCTGGGGACACACGGCGGGAGTACAGGGGGCACAGGTCACCCAAAAATGATTATACACGACATTTTATTCAGATACATACAGATACAAGATACAAGTGTAACGTGAAAGTACTAGAAGATCAAGATACAAGTGATATAATAATAATAATAATAATAATAATAAATTGTACTTCTATAATGCCTTTCCAGAGGTCACTTCAGTTAAAATGGTGAAAATAGTAAGTACAGTAGATACTGATGGCAAAATGTATACATCTAGGACGGCAATACAGAACAGAAGGGAGTACACCAAATTTTGGGATGGTGAGTAGAGTGCCAGTATTAGTGGAGTGGAGGGTGCTGGGGGGGGGAGCGTACACAGTCAGCAGATGAGTGAGGTAGGGAGGGGCCAGGTCATTGAGAGCTTTGTAGGTGAGCAAAGGAATTTTGTAATTGAGACTCTATGTGCTTTGATGGGAAGCCAGCATAGGTCTTTTAAAGTGGGTGCGATGTGTTGCCGGGTACTAGTGTGAATTAACATTCTCACAGCAGAGTTTTGGACGTGTCGCAGTTTAG
This sequence comes from Anguilla rostrata, assembly GCF_018555375.3. Lineage (NCBI taxonomy): Eukaryota > Metazoa > Chordata > Actinopteri > Anguilliformes > Anguillidae > Anguilla > Anguilla rostrata. Next base: position 6,827,258 of record NC_057951.1, on the reverse strand, counting down.
TCAGTAAGGAGGCCGTAGAGCAGAGAATTACAGGTCAAGACGGGAGATAATAAAAGCGTGAATTAAGCATTCAGCAGTGCAGGTGGACAGTGAAGGCGAGCAATATTTCTATGGTGAAAAAATTATGTTTTGACGAGACTGTTGACATGTGGTGGAAAGGACAGCAGGAGATCGAGAATGACACTGAGGTTCCTGCCTTTGAGGCTCGAAGAAAGAAACCGTCAATATTTAAAGTGATGTGTTTTTTTTTTTTTACTTCTGTATCAGACCAGAAGCTGTTGGGCAGTCCAAACTGTGAGGGGGGGAAAAAGGGGGGAAAGAGCCTTAAACGGAGAAGAGGGGGTTCCTCACCGTGGAGCTGACCGTCCCGTTCGCCGCTTCTGAGGTCCAGGCCGCCAGCCAGTAGTCGATGGCGACCATGACGGAGTGCTTGAGCAGCTTGGACGAGATCATCATGGCGCCCAGCAGGAAGCCGCCGGAGGAGAGGTAGCACCAGCACACCTTCCACGGGATCTTCGACCGCCTGCTGGTGGTGGTGGACAGGGAGTCGTCTTCGTCGTCCTCCTCTTCCTCCTCTGGGTGAACGGAAGAGGAAAAGGCCGTCGCTCAATAAATCCCCAAGATGACCGGGGCTGTAGTAAGCAGCTTTTTCTGGAGTGAACGAGCTTGCTGGCCGTGCTTGGATCTCAGCTAACATACAACGTTAGCGGCAACGTTATAACATTGACGAAACATTCCAGGAACATTGTGAGAACACTTTGTGTTAGCTGGGCACTGACTCTTCTAGTCTCAACACCTCTCTCTTTCTTCTGGGCGGTATTTTGCGTCAGCCGGAAGGCAGGGGGCCTCATTACCTTCATAAGCTTCGTCATAATCTTACCTTCATCTTCATCATCAATCTGGTTTTTAGCCTCCCTGGAATAGAAGGCTCTTCTCAGAGTCTTCCTCTCCAGCACGGTCTGGCTGTCCGGCTCAGTGTCCTGCAACACGGCAACATTATGTCTAAATTATGACTAAATAACCATTATAGGACATTACCAGTGAGTCTTATTCTGATAAGTTTACTTTTTCCGACTTTGACGGAACTTGTTTGGAACAAGTCCAGGGAACATTCTCTTCATAACTTTATCTTTGCTTGTATACACAGGCGAAGAAATCCTGCATAGTATGCCTTTAACTGGAGTACCACACAGTTACCAAAGTAACTATTTTAACAGCCAATAACAGATGGCTTATCTGGTCTCAACGCGGGGTGGTGGTGGGGGGGTTATTCACCTTCTCCAGCTCAGAGTCCTGCCGGTTCATGAGGGTCTTCCAGTGCTCGTACAGCTCCACGTCGTGGTTCTGGATGTCCTTCAGGGTCCCCTCCCTCAGCACCGATCCGTCCTTCATGGCGATGATCTGAAACCCAGCGAGCGAGAGTCAGAGCCGCGAAATGCCAAGGGCTGCACGCGGGACAGGGTCTCGGCCAACCTGGGCCCATACTGTTCAGATACTAAACTCTATGGCGTTACACTTCAGGTATGCTAAACTGAACAATTTTTCACTTTGGGTGTTTTTAAAATATGTATTAGTATTTCAATATTTTTATTTTTGAAATATATATTTATATAAGTACCAATCTCTAAAAATGGCAGTAATCTGTATATTTTGCCATACATTTCGAAGGGATACAATACCTTGATGATATATTTTCAGTATATTTTCAGAATATATTTTCAGTATGTTTTCTGGATATTTTCAGTATATTGTTCACTCACCCAGTCTGCATGGATTAGGTACTGCAGCTTGTGGGTCACCAGCACCACTGTCCTCTTGTCGTCCTGGAGGAACTTTAGGATACCCTCCTGCATCAGGTGGTCGCTCAGGTGGATGTCCAGGGCGGAGAAAGGGTCGTCCTGGCGACGGAATGACAGGCAGACCCTGTTTTAGCCGCTGGGACGCGGGCAAGGAACCATCCCGTCATCTGTGCCACAGGTACCAGCCCCCGCCCCCCCCACCACCCTCTCCAAAAACCTCAGCTTGCAGCCCACGCCCCCCACCAACCTCTGACCTCCCCCATTGCACGGCCTCTCCCCCCGCCCACTCTGGGGCAGAGTGAGCACCCCAATTCATAGCCCCGACAAACCGCCGTCCACCCCCCCCCCAACCCCCCAGGGAACGCGAACTCCCCCCTTGTCAGCCAGCTCCTTGCCCTGGGTGCGAACGGTCGGAATCTCACCAGGAAGACGATGTTGGTGTTCTGGTAGAGCGCTCGGGCCACGCAGATCCTCTGCCTTTGGCCCCCGCTGAGGTTGATCCCCTGAGGTTGAACGAGGTTGAGGTTGAACGACATTGGGTGGCAGCGTGGTATAACAGGTAAGGAACCGGCCTTGTGACCTAAAGGTCACAGGTTCGATTCCCGCATAGAACACTTAACCTGCATTGCTTCAGTCTATATGTCCAGCTGTATAAATGGATGCAATGTAAATGCTATGTAAAAATGTGTGTCGCTCTAGATAAGTACAAAATGCCTGTAAAAAATGTTTCTGGAAAAATGTGTCATGTGATCTTTTGATGTACAGAGTGTACATACAGAGAGTACAGAGAGTCACAGATTAGAGTCTTGTGTTACTGTGCCCATAATCATTTTTTGATGCCATTGGCCTGGAGCCAACGAATAACAAAAATTTCTTTTTCTTACCCTCTCTCCGATTTCGGTCTGGTCCCCGAAGGGGAGGAGGTCGATGTCGGGCTGGAGGGAGCAGGCGTCTATGACGACCTTGTATCTGAAAAAGGGCCACACGTCAACCAGTGAAGGCCACGGCTAAAACAAAAACGTTTTGACAATTTCATTCATCAAGCAAAAAGTAACTTAAAAGAAACTAGCATTTACTACTTGAAAGAAACCAATGACATTTTTGGCTGGACCGCAACAGCGGGGCCAGCCCTATAAACGCAAATGTCTGTGACCGAGCGACTGAGTGATGAAGTTACATCATTGGTCGGCCAATTTCATGAAGTTACACCATTGGTCGGCCGGATGAAGTGTGTTAGGTTCAGCCATATAATAGGTTTTGACCTGGTCTTGTTAAATCTCATTATGAGACTAAAAGGCAGATTTTTGGTTTGCAGTGTGGGTGGAGTCCATGAAAACAGAAACAAACAATTAACTAGCATGAAACACGACATGAAAAGCACTTGCATGTTCTTTGCTGAACACCGGTTCACTATCATCTGTAAGCTTTGCCTCATCCGTGATAACAGTTCATCGGGTGGAGCCGTTGCATTTGGATTGCGTGTCTCCAGTTATTGATGACACTGCCTTTCGTTGGCACACAGAACAGAGGAGCGTGTACCTCTGCTTGTTGAACGGGCTCCCAAAGGTGATGTTGTCCTCCACGGTGGCGTTCAGCAGCCAGGACTTCTGGGTAGCGTAGGCCACAGAGAACCTGTTCTTACTGAGCGGGGGAGAAGGAGAGAAATCAGCAGCCAGGACTTATGGGTAGTGTAGGCCACAGAGTAACTGTTCTTACTGATGGGGAGGGCGAGAGAGATCAGCCCTCAGGACTTATGGGTAACGTAGGCCACAGAGTACCTGTTCTTACTGATGGCGAGGGGGAGAGAGATCAGCCCCCAGGACTTATGGGTAGTGTAGGCCACAGAGTAACTGTTCTTACTGATGGCGAGGGGGAGAGAGATCAGTCCCCAGGACTTATGGGTAGCGTAGGCCACAGAGAAACTGTACTTACTGATGGGGGGAAGAGAGAGGCTTTAAAAAACAGCCAAACCAGGGGGCTGGGGGGGGGGACATTCACAGGCAGCACAGTGGCACTATACTGTACTGGACAGAGTACAATTGGGGGGGTGGGGGGGAGCGGGTAGGCTCTGTCTCACGCTCGCTGCGAGTCACGTCAAGGCGTTTATGGCAGGCCACTCCGACAGCCTCACTCACACCCACGCGTGACGTGAGAACAGCCCGGCCTGCCACCGGCCCTCATGGACGCAGGCTCCGCGTCGTCATTCGCACTCTCGCAGTTCCACCTTAACAGACCGCCAGCGACTACGCCTGCGGCCGATCCGGAACCCGAAAGCCGCGACGTAAGCTTTTCGCGGGGTGAGGGCGTTTGGAGGGCGGTCTGATGGACTAAGATCGAGGACGTGAAAGGGATGCAAGGAATACTGGTTCCCCTCGGGCCGCTCACACCGGCACAACGAAAACAGAAGGACAAGCACACACAACCACACAACGGCGTGCGCGGTTAGCAAGACCCCACCCGCCCGCAATGACACCGGTGCCCCGGAACCCTCCCGCAGAAAGAGCCGCGTTGAAAAAACACCAAGAACATCACACACTCAGAGAGAAACACAGCAGCAACACAGCAAGGATGGGATGATGGATGGAATAAGATGGCCCTGATGAACGACAGCTTAAAATTAACAAGACCCAACAGCTGATGTGCTGGGAGCCACTCAGAACACACACACCTCAAAGGAGTTGGATGGCTAGGGATAGTAATGGAAAGGAGCTTATAGCGCTTACAAGCACTTACAATGAGCTCCATCGCAGAGCAGTTAGTAGAGTTAGGTGTCTTGCCGACACTTCGACATCCCAGTGGGAGGTTGAAGGCAACCCTCAGACAGACACACGATCACCTCAGCAACGCAGGGGCGGGGTAAGAAGAGAGTTGGGTAGGGCAGGTATAGGGTAGAGGAAGAGATTGGAGCGCAGTGGTAGAATAAAGTTTGGACTCGGGTATAGGGTAAGATAGAGAGTTTGGGTAGGCTCAGTAAGGGGTAGAGGAAGAGAGTTTAGCTGAGGTAGTAGAAAGTTGGTAGGTGAGTGATGAACTGCAGATTAGAAAGACAAAGATAGTAGAGGAAACGCAGGAAGGAGGTTGGACGAGGATGGGTAAGATGAGTTGTACGGTAAAATAGAATAAAGAGATAGTGGGTGTGATGGGAGTCTTAGAATAGAGTTTTCTTAAGGAGTGGTAGGCTATAGGGGATTTGGTGGGGTAGGAAGTATTCTATAGAGATAGGGTAGAGGATAGAGAGTTTGGGTAGCTGCAGGTAGGGTAGGGATAGAGAGTTGGTAGGCTAGGAGGGGTAGAGAAGAGTTTGGATAGGCTATAGGGGATAGGGGTAGAGGATAGAGAGTTTGGATAGGCTATAGGGGATAGGGGTAGAGGATAGAGAGTATTCTATAGGAGATAGGGGTAGAGGATAGAGAGTTTGGGTAAGCTGCAGGGTATAGGGGGATAAGGAGTTTTGGTAGACATTAGGGAGTTAGGGGTAGGATATAGGGAGGAGGACCTGGTTCTGAACATTTCACTGAAAAGGGGGGCCACGGGGGTCACTCACTTGCTCCAGTGCACCTTCCCGCTGATGGTCTGCATCTCCCCCAGCATGGCCAGCAGGAGAGAGGACTTCCCACAGCCCACCTGCCCCACGATCATGGTCAGCTGACCTGCAGAGAGACCCCACTGACCTTGAGAGACGCCACTGATCTTGAGACCCCACTGACCTCAAGAGACACCACTGACCTTGAGACCCCACTGACCTTAAGAGACACCACTGACCTTGAGACCCCACTGACCTTGAGATACACCACTGACCTTGAGACCCTACTGACCTTGAGAGACGCCACTGACCTTGAGACCCCACTGACTTTGACAGATGAGTTTAAAATACTCTAACAAATCTGACCAAAATACTAATAATGATAATTTGTTTGATTGCCACCTCTTGAGCAAGGTAATTAACGTTCAGTAAATACCCATCTGTATGAATGGATTGGACGTAAGGAATGCAGACAGTGTGAGTCACTCTGCATAAGAGCATCTGCTAAATACCAAAGTGTAGATGCAGTGCACTGAGTTCAGCCCCCTCTGTTTCAGACAGTCAAGCTGCTGCTGGCCAAATGGAGTCCAGAGACGCGTACTGGACACAGGTCCACACATCCAGCCAGTCCTGCGGGTCCTGTTCCTGTTCCTCTCGATCAGGTCAGCCAATCACATTTCACATATCGCAAACCGCCCGTTAACGAGCCGACTGTTGGCAAGCGGTTTTGTGGTGTTTGTTTTCAGAGCGTGCTGTTCTTCCATGTTGTTCGTTTTAAATGTAGTTTAGTGCTCATTAGGGGCGGTTTTTCCTGTCTGTTTAATGTGCAGTAGGGTCATTTACATGTCGTCAGTCGA